>NW_013952731.1:165382-173042 GCF_001266775.1 Austrofundulus limnaeus
ATTTTTACAGATACAAATTTAATTTTTACAAATACAAATCTTATTTTTACAGATACAAATTTTATTTTTACAGATACAACTCTATTTTACACACACACATTCCTGTTTACATATCCAAAAGTTACAAATCTTAATCTACAAGTACAAAGTCTGATTTACGAGTACAAAATAAATAAGACTAATATTTGTTTCCATACGGGCAGGCCTCATGCTGGTCCTCCTCATGAAGCTTAAAGCCGCACCCTTGAGGACAGGGGCGAACTGAAGACTTCGGCTTCTTCGAAGGTGGTTTTGTGCTCATCGTGAACCACAAAACAGATTTTCAACAGAAAATAAAAATCACTTAAGTAGCATCGAGCAGCAGACACACGAACCAGCAGGTAATGCGGTTAGCACCAGTAAAGCTAGCATAAGAACCTTAGAAGCTGAGCTAACTAGCAGCAGCTATGCGAGCTCAGGTTTAGAGGTGACTATCACGAGGTGAAGGGTGATAGAACTGAGTAATGACGCTGGTGACTCCGAACTTATAGGGTGAAGGCGGAGCCTGTCACCCGACGTTCAACGTCACCACGTCACCGGTCTAAAGACGTGATTAGAGGTGGCTTCAGCCAGGTCCCATATACAACTGTGTGTTGTACTGAGTGAACTGACTGAAAAGGAACTGTATCTTGGTGTGTGTTTGCTTTTCAATATTATTAGCATCGCAAGATTTGTTTAGTTTACACGTCCGCAACGCACACCCCCCTTTTTTGTGAACCACCAACAATCTTTACAAGAGGCAGTAGAAGAACCAATCAAATTTCATGAAGACAAGCKACCCAAGAGCGCGACTTGCAACGCTGCAATCACTATCGCGTCCTGTGTGTCGGGTTTCACCCTGGCTGCGATGACAGCCGTTAATCGCTGTAGTTTGTCGCTCCCCGTGTGTCGAGCCCTTTAGTGTGTGCACTTGGAGAAAGTCTGCCATACACTCAAGTAGCAAAGGCTTATGGGAAATTTCATAAATTGATAAAATATGAGTTTTTGTGGCCGTATAAAGTGCTCAAATCTACATGGTTAAATCTAATCTAAATATATCTTGTATTTCATGTTTCATGTTATCAAAGATAAAGTCAGCACCGTGAGTGAAAACTATCTGCACTACAGCCTCTTATATATTCACTGGGCCAAATGAAATGACTAAGTGAAAATACTGTTTCTACATAGTATAACAGGTTATAGCCTAGTAAGTATGGCAACTGCTGGTGGGCCCCACTTTGGGCTCCTCTGGTTTACACCTTTTCACCCAGAGAAGAGAAACTAACAGTTGTTGCTGCCATTTCTAACGGTAGCATGTAGGCTGCTGGCAGCATGCTGGTGAACGGGACTCTCCTGATTGTTTGGTTAGGTTTGCAGCCCATGCACAAAAACAAGCTGCCAGTTTCAAAAAAGTGTCTATGCTGAACACAGCTGCTTGGTTCAAATACTCATAATTCAATGGAGCTACAGCTAAAACTGTGCCTTTTCTGTCTCAGTTTTTAGTGTCTAACTTATTTTTAACATGCACAACCTAGTGAGTTAGGGCCTTATGTTGCTCTCCTTAAAGTCATGATAAAACATCATCATCCTCCTATGTCAAATTTTTTACCAACRTAGCCCTTCCTGCCCTCTAGGACCAAAAATAAAGTGATGGTCAGACTGAAAAAAAGCAGTGAAGATGGCTCTGAGTCCAAGGCCCTGTTTACACGGAGCTGTTTATCAGTGAAACTGCAACATTTTTGTTGCGATCGAGCTGCTTGTTTACACGTCACTGGTGATCGGAGTCCTGACACCGGCACTTTTTGAAACCAGGTCTCAGAGTGGAACTTTCAGCTGTGAAAGCGCGCATGCTCAAACAGCCAACGCACAGCAAAAGTTTCTTTTTACAAGTTACAATAAATTACAGACAGCAGAATGTTATTTCTTTTACTCACCCTTTTGTAGCTTGTAGGAAAAAACACAAAAATAATCCTAGGTCCAAACGAACTTTAGTTTATTCCCCAGGTTCAGATGCAACTGTGATCATGAAGCCGCCGGCTAGTACATTACTGCAGTGGTTCTATTGTGTACCGGTAAACTGGTGATTTTTTTTTTTGTGTATTCACCACAGTAAACATTAGGATTTTCAGAGACCGGCCTTGTGTAATCAGGGCCTAACATGATGCATAAAATCAGTTCCACTTGTGTCTCAGTACTCTGCTTTGAAATCAGTTTTATATTCAAGCATAGAGCAAAATATCTTGAAATAACTTATTTTTGCATTGAAACGCAGTGAGCTACAGAGTGAGATGAATCAAACCCCTCCACCCCTGGGCTGATTTATTATATTTCCTGTTTGTCATGTGTTATAAATCAGGCAATCAAAAAGTGCATCTTAACCTCAGGGTCAACCTCCTCCTCCTCCACTGCAGTTTTGTTGTTTTTGTTGAAACACATTTAGAGATTATGTTTAGAGGCAATCCATTAGTTTTCAGTGCCTGATAATGAAACTTATCATCTTCAGTGGGTGATTTTTGTATGGATTACTGTTTGGTGTGGTCTGATTGTTAAAGTGAAGCGTTTTCACACCTCTGACATGTCTGACTTCCTTTCATACTGGCACAGCTCAATGCAACAAGTTGGTGAGGTGCAGCTGTTAAAAGTGTAAGAGTGAGTTTAAGGTGAATTAAGCTTTTCCCACATCTCTCATACACAAGGTTATGAGGAAACTTTTACCAAGGTATTTCTCATTACTTGTTGATATCTTGACTGAAAGTATCAAAGGTTTGAGCTCCTGTGCAGACCGTGCTGTGAGTGCAAATACCTCTGTTCAACATGTTTCCTCCTTTTAAAAGTATTTTACAGCAGCTTTTGTAATGATTCAACTACCTGAAATGGTTTGATATTTAAATGATAAATAAGCACCTCCTGACACGCATTTTATTAGCAGCTTTACCAGAAGTACTCAGAATTTAAATCCTTTGTTGCCTTTCTGTTAAAGATAATTTTGTTATTTTAACTTATGATTCCACACATTAACTAAATAACATTTTAATAATTTTCTCTGCATTAGTACAGCTGTAGCCCTCAGGTCTGACAAATGAAGCCAATTGAAAAGCCTCAACCTGCAACCTTTTTTAATGGCCAGCAGAGGGGGACTTCATGGTTTCCAACATAGACTTGAATAACCCTAGAGTGAGCCCCGCCTATCCCGTCCACTGTTAGCTTCTGTGACAACATGGAGGAGCAAAGATGGCGATCGAACAGGGTGTCGCCTCAGTCATCAAAGTAACTATTAGATTAACAGAAAGCCCAAGCTCTCTAAGATATTAATAGTATATTAATAATATAATTTTTAATATTAATAGAAAAGCAGGAATGTCAAACTAATTTTCACAGAGGTTCATGTTTCGTGTTTAACTTTGACTAAACACAAAACGTCCCGTTCCTTGTCTCATTGCTACAGCTGAGCACCACTAACAAATAATACTGAGCTCTACCTGGTATTTCATGCATAGAAACAGCTTTTTAACATATTCTTTTTTAAACACTGGAAAGTACTACGTGTACAACTGACTAAATGTGAAATAAATAATACAGAAATACTATTAGCAGCTACTCACCACAACTCACTGAATTGTGGTGAGTAGCTGCCGCCTTGAATTCTGAACTCTACCGTTTTTCAGCAGGGATTTCCAACAGTTTAAATTTACAACTGGTAAGTGGGAAATTCCCATTTCCCAGTACAACTGTAGCAATAGTAGCAGGTGAAAATGCAGTGAACTGGAGATTTTACACGACAAATTTCAAAGGCTGCTGACTACTTTTGAACCACGTGCAGCTCCACCCAGAAGGCTGTCATTTTGTGGGTAAAATAATCAACATGCATTATGGGAGATGTAGTTTACAGTCAGTACTTGTTTTAAAGCAGCTTGTTTTTATTATTTAGGTCATCTTTGACACTCGTGAGCCACATAAAATGATGTAAGGGGGCTACATTTAGCCTGTGGCTCTTGAGTATGACTTTGACACGTGTGCGTTAAAGGGAAAAAATTCATGATCCTGGCTTTCAGGAACCGTTGGAAGTTTTCAGATTGCACAAACAGTTGAGAACTTTCGGCATTTTCTAAAAAAGGTGACAAAATGTGTCGGTGCCGACAGGCTCGGTGTTAAAGCCTGGCGGCCCACCAGGCTTAGAATGCACTGCGGGAAACCCTGGTATTTTATAATTAGAGGTTGTGCAAAGAGTGCCTTTTCAATGAAAGAACATTTACTGAGGATTTCTGTTTAGGAACTTTGGGAGCAACAAAACTTCTGACAACAGAAAGAATGGTTTAGAGTTTTTTTTATTTGTCCTTTTCAACCATTATCTCATAGTTTACCACAGGAAATAGAAATGTGGACATCATGGTGAGGAAAGCTTTGTGTTTGGTTTTTACTGAAATAAAATTTGCTGAGAGAGTTAGAGATGCTAACCACGCTAATGAGGTTTTGAAGAAGGTAAAAATATCAGAACAGTGATGAAGTTGATCTTTATTTTACTAAAGTAGTAAAGTAATTGTTACTTTTAGAGTTGTTCAGCATCTCTTCAGTCTGGGACGTAGCCTTTAATATGTCTGATCAGTCACAACACTAAATTGTGTGTAGCTACACTAAAACAAATGGCCGAGCAAACTGACAGAAAACATTAAGTTGCATTTTTTCATTTTTCAATAATAATTTAGACACAGTTTCAGTGTATTTCATGGATCTTAAAGGAAAAATAAATTCCTGTGATGTGCTGCATGGGTACAGAAAACTGGTTGCTCCATGATTAATTCTGATTTATTGATAAACTCCAGCCTTAACGCGGCCATGAAAGGGATCCCTGATTAGTTGTAACATTAATCTTGGACAATATCTGACGATCGACTCTTTTAAATGAAACCAGAGAGYGTTGACAGAGAGGAGAAGGTAGAAATGACTCAGCCTGTAACTGAAAATATGGATGGAGGACAACAGAGCTGCTTCATGGAAGAAGAACCTCAGCTTAGCCTGTTAGCCTTCGCGCTAGTGCTGACGCTATATTGCCATAAATGTATTAGCTCAGCGCTAGCGCGACAAACAAGCTAAACTGAGGTCCTCCATCCATATTTTCAGTTGCAGGCTGAGTCATTTTTGTGTTCCCCTCTGTCATGTGAATGGAGGACTTCAGTGATGAGAGGAGAATGTGTAGCGCTGAGCTAATACACATATATATATGGTGATAGCATCGAGGCTAATGCTAAAGCTAACAGGCTAAGCTGAGGTTCTTCTTCCATGAAGCAGCTCTGTTGTCCTCCATCTATATTTTCAGTTACAGGCTGAGTCATTTCTACCTTCTCCTCTCTGTCAACGCTCTCTGGTTTCATTTAAAAGAGTCGATCATCAGATATTGTCCAAGATTAACCTTCAGGGTGGATATAGCTCGCTAGCAGCCTCACACTGAGGACCTTTCCATGTCATCATTTACCCAGAATGCTTTGCGTGTAAATAAAATGGCCCTGTCGTGAAATATATTTTTAAACTTTTAGTTTAAAAATTTACAAAACTAAACAGCCTACAGTATTTTTACAGTCTTTATTTTACAGTTAAAATATGTTTATTAAATAAAGTCTGATGTTACAACTAATCATGGATCCCTTTAACAATAACAGTAGCAGCACAACAAGAACAGACACCGCAACGTTGTTTAGATTTCTTCCAAAAAGACGAGCTGTAATCTTTTCTTCTGTTTCTCAAACTTTTGACCTTTTTCTCTCATTTCCTCCTCATTGTTTTCATTTTTAGAGGTGTATTGTAAGCACGTTGTGCGACAGTAATAACGGTTCCTGTGAAACAAATGCTTGTTGTTGAAGAATTTTTTTTTGCATTTTGTCAACACTTTTTAACAAACTAAATAAAAGCTTCAAGTTAAAAAAGTGATCTTACATTTTCTTCTACCTTTTTTGTATTCGTTTCAACACGTTATAAACTCAGATCTGCACGTTTGTTCATTTTTCTCTGCCTTATGATGAAATCGTTGGCTAACCTCAAAATAGCGGCTAATTGGTCTGATGTAATTTCTGAAAGACTGATCAGTCTCTGTGTGTGTGTGTGTGTGTGTGTGTGTGTTAGGGTTGGGCATAATTGTATCGTGTGCAATTAATCGTCAGAAAAACAATCAATTATTTTTTGGCACTTGACGATTAATACGATTAATGCCACCAGGCAGACTGACTGTTGCTCCTCTCCACTTCAAATATGACGAACATTAAAAAAAAAGTTCTGTAATATAATTTATCTATCAACACAATTTAAAATTTGAAGCATAGCCTGAAGTCTGTGATTTTGACACAATTTGGAAAAGGTTTTTACAGAGAGCAAATCTTTCTAACTAAATTGGTCATGTGACTAAGACATACGGGTGTCCAGGGACTCCAGGGGATTAATCGTCAAATTAATCGTTATTGGCTAAATACCACAATTAGTCGTGATTATTTTTCTTTTTTCCAATATTGCCCAACCCTAGTGTGTGTGTGTGTGTGTGTGTACTTATTTTAACTACAGAGTGAGGACTATTTGTGAGTTACTATCAAAGTGAGGTCTTTGATGTAAAGTGAGGACCTCTTCAGTGTCTTCACTTTGTTTGCAGCTCTGCTGTGATTTACTAGTTAGGTTTAGAGGTATGGTGTGAATTAAGTTTTGGTCCAGGTTAGGGTTAACTATAGACCAGTGATGGTTAATTTTAGGGAAAATGTCTGGGTTAGGCATAAATACAGTTACAAAAATGAATGGAAGTCAATACAAACTCCTCACCCCTCAGTTTGATGCAAAACAAGGGGGTGTGTGTGTGTGTGTGTGTGTGTGTCTAAGCACTAAGGTTACCTACCTACTTATGCAGGTTTAAGCTGCTTGTTGTGTAATAAGTCAGAAAAAGCATGTGCTGTGCTACATCAGCAGATTGATTTAACTCTTAAAGAGAATCAACTTCCCTAATTTTTTCCGTTTCAGACACTCAAACAGGAACTGCACAGTATAACAAAAGCCAACAAGGTTCCTTTTTAAAATAAGTCATGGTTTCTCTCTGCTGGTAAARATGACCCGTTAGCTGCAGGACTTTTACTGAAATGAGCCCTGACCGAGGACCAGGAAGTATTAACAAATGAACATTTGAGTGTTTTACTACATTAGTCTTGGACATCAGGACAGATGTTGGAGTTTCTTTTTTTTTTCTTGAAGTAAACCCTGCAGTATTTGCTCATAGTCTCTGAAGTTTATACTTCATTATTTTTAGTATAACGTTGCTAAATTAGCAGCTCAAGGTTCAGTTTAACAAAGCARAAATAAAAAGGGTATTTGACTTGATCTTTAAGATAAGTTTGAAACACTGCTTTGCATATTTTTTCTGACTTCCTTCTCACTCTGACTTGCTGTGTTTTGCAACTAACCACACTTATTTTTAACATTTGGTGTTTAAGACTATTTTTTGCTGTCTGTTAAGGTTTCACAGATCAGGAAAACCGGCGATGTGCGATTAACTGCTTAATATTGCGACGACGATGACTTGTGATAAATGAACTAATACTAAGTATGCAGTGTTTATGTCTTAAAAAATAGCTAGTACATCATTTCCATTTCAACATTACAGTTTTATTTAAATAAA
>NW_013952731.1:174602-177497 GCF_001266775.1 Austrofundulus limnaeus
TAATACAACAAATCGATAATAAAAAATCTGCGTCGACAAATTTACATAATCAACGCCATCGATTATTTCAACTAATCGGTGCTGCCCTACTTGTGACGTCCACGGCCTACCCCAGTTACCCACTAACTGTGCATGTGTGTCAAGGACAGAAAGGCAAATGTGGCAGTGGAAGGTGTCAAAGCAGTTTGGAGAGGAAAACAAAGTAAAGAACAAAAAAAAAGAAAACAATTAATCGATTATTAAATTAGACATCGATTATTTTAATAATCGATTAGTTGTCGTTTAATCGATTAATCGGTGCAGCCCTACTATGTATTACAGTTTATGCAGTTTTTTTTGCGATATGCTATTGCACAGGCGTTTATGGTAAATTTGCGATATATTGTGCAGCTCTACTGCCTGTTAATTGGAAGTTAAAGAGGAGGTTTGGAAACATAAAACACTTGATGAATCTCAATCCTCGTGTATTTCAGTACACTGCAGATTATAGCACCTAAAATAAGAGGAAATGTATCAAAGTGTAAACTTAGAGATTTACTAGAYTATCAGGTGACGTAATGGCTTGCAAACACTTTTTTCAAAGGTTTAGCTTTAGAAGTTTGATCAAATCACTTYTCTTTTTAAATTCTAGGAGTTCATCAGTAGCAGTGCCTCAATTCATGCGTTGTGGCCCACGTACGTGGGCCGTAGATCACTTATGTCGGCTGCATAAACGGCTGCGAAATGAGACGATCTAATCTACTGAAGACGTATGTTTGTTTTGTCACGTTGCTTCAGTAGTTTTTTTCAAGGTATAACTTCACAAAATTCATTTTTAATAGAGAAACATTACAACTAAATAAATAAAAAGCATTAATAATTTGGGTTTAGCTCCAGTATCAGTACTTGTAACTGCATTTTATTTAAAATCTCATTGCAGCAAATGTTTCTTTAGTTGAGTTGATAAACACATTTTTCRGTCTGTGATACATTTTCAAACTCTGCTGTTAAAAAAAAAAACCTCAGCTGTCCTCGTTTTCCTGTTTAAGTTGCTGACGGCGCAAGGAATTCTGGGATACCGTCGGCTGTGTAGGATACAGATGCAGACATAACCTCTGAATCGAGACCCGTCTTTGTGTTTKTGCTTATCAACTGAATAAGACATTGACTCTTGAGTGTTAAAGAAAAAAGAGGAAGTCTTTAAAATAAATAACACATCAACCAGCATCTCTACAGCAGCACTTTCCTGTAATCTGTTTCAGCTTTTGTTCTTTTGTTCATTTTTGATAAGAACCACAATGAAAAGATTGAAACATTTTATCATTTACAACACTTCTAATTTAGCAACCCTAAATTAACAAACCAAGTTTATCCTAATCCTGGGATGGGCATGTGTTTTTTCATTTTACATTCATAATTTGTTTCTGCAGTCTCCTTTTTGTTTTTGTCTCTAAATTTGCTTCTTCCTGTTTTTAWAAAGCAACAAGATTATTTTTATTGTTTGTTCACATTGTGCTCAAAGGTCAAACAGAAAGTAACTTTAGCTGGTGGCTAAATCTAATACTTTGCTTTTCTTCTGTAATCTGGAGAATGATGTTCTTGTTTCTCTGACAAAAAAAAAAAACAGCAACAAAAACATATTATGTGACCTGTGATGGCAAAAAAAGGTCACATGGAGGAATTTTTCTATATGAATTTATTGATATTTGAAATTCCCAGTGAAGCTTCAAAATGTGACATAAATTAACTTTATGATTTCTCACCTAAACTGGCAACAATCCGTTTTTGTTTACGAGAGTTTGAAAATTATTATTCTTTTAATTTGGTTTGGAGTGAACAAAGAAACTGAAGATATACCTGTTAGAAAACTAAAATAGATTTGAAATATCACATCAGAATCAGAATACTTTATTGATCCCAGAGGGAAATTGCATTTATTACAGCAGTAGCTGTTCAAGTAAAATAATTACAGAATGGAAGATAAACACTCGAGAATAAAATAAAATACAACAACTTTAGAGGAAAACAAAATAAACACTTTTATGGAATATGACAGTATAAAATAAAAAAACAAACCTTGAAAAAATATTGCACAAAGTGTTCCAGATGATGTTGGGCGATTATAAAATGTCTTATAAAGATGATAAAAGATAAGGTGATGTTATGGGACATTCATTACACATGTTGGAGTAAAGTATCTCAGTTAAACTATAATGCACAGATTCTATTTTATTCTAGCAGAGGTCTATAAAGTACTTGAAAAAAGTAACTAAGTAAGGATTTCATCCTAAGAAATGCTGCTAGGTCAAGGGAAAACACAAAGATAAATACAGTTAAATAAATACAAGTGATATCTAGAATGATTGTTGTGAGCAGATCTTGTTCTGGCTTTAATCACTCTATCTATTGATAAACAGCATGTCATGAAAACCTGGGTCATTAAAATATGTCATGAATTACTGGCATAAAACAAAAGTTATTATTTCCATTACATTCAACACCTTATTTTTTAGCCTGCAGAAATGTCTTCTTTCATGATGAGTTTGTACATATTTAATTTTGCGATAAGTAATTAGGTGTTACATCCATCAATCCATCCATCCATTTTCTGTACACGCTTCTTCCTTTTCAGGGTTGCATGGGTCACTACATTTTAAAGTAAATAAGTAAAAGTATATTTTTAGCTTTAAAATGTAACACCTAATTACTTATCGCAAAATTAAATATGTACAAACTCACCATGAAAGAAAACGTTTCTGCACGCTAAAAAATGAAGTGTTGAATGTAATGGAAATAATAATTTTTGTTTTATGTCAGTAATTCATGACTTATTTTAATGACCCAGGTTTTCATGACACGCTGTTTATCAATAGATAGAGTGATTAAAGCCAGAACAAGATCTGCTCACAACAATCA
>NW_013952731.1:188169-189983 GCF_001266775.1 Austrofundulus limnaeus
AGGAAATGAATGGAGAGCGAGCGACGTCGCCTCCCGTGTGTCGAGCCCTTTAGTCTAATTTGTCTATTTCATTGGTCTAATATCTGCCGTATTCATCTTTTTTGAGTTCATCTTTGTTGTATTTGTATTAATTGTTTTTGTCTTKTTTGTACTATTCATTTTAAATTCTTGTCTTTGTTGTATTTGATGCATTTTTATTTTTATATTTGTCTTTTTTCGTACAGCATTTCTTTTCTTTGTTGTCTTTGTATTTATTCGTCTTTGTTGTATTTTTTTATTTCTTCATCATATTCTTTTCATTGTATTCTTAGTTTTATTTTCTCATTTTTCTTTTGTTTTCGTCTTCATCATTTGTGTACAGGTTCTTTGTTGTGTTTGTTGTCATTGTGGTATTGGTCTTCCTAAGTTCTTATTTTTATTAGTTTTGCAGTTTTACAGTTATGTTTGAGCTGAAACAAACAGAAGTAATAATTGAGTTTGTGAAGGTTTCTGCATTCTGTTGCGATTCTGAAGCAGCCACTGCAGAGTTGGGTGTTTTTGGATTCAGATTGTAACGATGCTGTTTCCTTTTCCAGCAGCATGACGTCTGCAGTGACTTTAGAGGACGCCCTGTCCAACGTGGACCTGCTGGAGGAGCTGCCGCTCCCAGACCAGCAGCCATGCATCGAGCCCCTCCCCTCCTCGCTCATGTATCAGGTCAGTATGATGGCTGTTTTGGCTTCGTCTTCTGCAGACTGAAAAACACTGTCTGATGTCAGTAAACATGCTTTTATTGGCCCGGTTCTGTTCTGGGTAGTGGGTTTCACTGTATTCTTTTACRTRTGTRAAATGCAAGCTCACGCACTTAACWATTTTTTTGTTTGTTTGTTTCCAAAAGCCCAACTTCAACACCAACTTTGAGGACCGAAATGCATTTGTCACCGGCATCGCCAGATACATCGAGCAGGCCACTGTTCACTCCAGCATGGTACCTTCTTTCTGTCCCGACTTGTTGAGAAAGATAAATTCACAGATGCATTAATGAGAGGCTGGTCAGAGGCTTCTTAAGAGAAGGGCTTGACTCTTCAGCAGAACATTTGGTTCTCTGCAGCAGCAAATGGCACCGAAACAAAGGGATGGTCCGGACCATCTCCTGTCAGAAATAGCAGGTCTTTGTGTCTAATTAGTGCAGGGTAATTACTTGGTGGGGGTGGATCAAACATCACTGTGTGCGGAGGAAGGGTGGATCTTCTCCTCCACCCTCTGGGAACAAAATAACCCACAACATAAACGACCATTCATGCATGTCGTGGTTGTTTTTCTGCTTTCAGTTTACAAGAGTATTTGTCATAAATCATGTGGCGGTCTGAAACTCTTCGTGTGCTTTTATCGTTTTTAATTAGAATGACATGTTGGAGGAGGGTCAGGAGTATGCTGTCATGCTTTACACCTGGAGGAGCTGCTCACGTGCAATACCACAGGTAAACATCAAAGTGTTCATTTGTGGACCAATAAAGATTCAATCTGACTTGTTTTAAATTTTGCATATTTAAATGTGCCTAAGCACTGAAAGACACTAATTACAATTCTTCAGTTCTTGTTCTGTCACAGGTTTTGGTTTGATGCTTGTCCTGCAGCTGTAGAAAACCCCAAACAACAACAATAATAATAATCATCATAATAATAATAATAATAATAATGCACTGCTCAGTCAGGAAAAGTGTGTTATGACTTATGGTAACAGTACATTGTACGGTGTAGACAAAATTTGCACTCATTGGGCCTCATGCAAGAACCGTTCGTATGCACAAATTTGTTCTTAAGTTGTGCGTACG
>NW_013952731.1:193129-219782 GCF_001266775.1 Austrofundulus limnaeus
TTTTATTTAAATAGCGCCACGTCACGGCATACGTTGTCTCAGGGCACTGTACATAAAAAAAAGAACAATCTAAAGAAGACATTTTTACATTTGTATTTATTGTGGAGTTGGTCTAAAATTTCTTTTCAAGTGGCATTAAAAAAGTTTTAAATTTAACTTAAGCTGTAGCAACCCCAGTATTGTGGGTATGGGGGCATGTTAAAAGAGCATTGGTACTGGTCTCRATACCTGTATCAAAATCAGGACACAACTTATATAGAGTGTTAGGTATTGTGATGATGTCACACAAACCWATGAGTTGTCTAAACTTTGCAAATAAAACAGTTTGCAAACAAACTCTTTTCAACAAACTACAATTTTTATACAGTTTTTGCATCTACAGTACAATATCTCGTGTCTCACTGCTGCAGAATTTAGATGTGCCGAGTGCCCACACCCAAACTATMACTGACTTTCTCTGATCAGATTTTTTTTCCTTCATAACTTAAAGGTAATGTTTTAAAAACCTCGTCACGTCTACATAAAGTTGTTTTAGATGCATTAAAAATTGTGACGTTTCAGTCTATCCGTCTTTCACCTGCTGCTAACTTGAGTTTAAACAATAAAACAACTAAACCTCCTCTGGTTCCTCTCCTCTCAGGTAAAGTGCAACGAGCAGCCCAACAGAGTGGAGATCTATGAGAAGACTGTGGAGGTCCTCGAGCCAGAAGTCACCAAGCTGATGAATTTCATGTACTTCCAGGTAGTTTCTCACATCTGATCAGCAGGATTATCTTTGATCGTCCGCTGCAACAAAAAAACAAGATAATCCACGAGCTGCTTTGCTTTAATCCAGCGCACAGCCATCGATCGCTTCTGCGGGGAGGTCCGTCGGCTGTGCCACGCCGAGCGCAGGAAAGACTTTGTGTCTGAGGCGTACCTGCTGACCCTGGGGAAGTTCATCAACATGTTCGCAGTGCTCGATGAGCTGAAGAACATGAAGTGCAGCGTCAAGAACGACCACTCTGCATACAAACGGTACAGAACCAGAACCGCGCACCTCAGACTCTAGATGGCAGCATCTTTTAGCTTTCCTCCCACTCAGCACTGCAGGGCTGGGACAGGAGAACATAAATACAAAACGTCCTGTAATTAAAATCATGCCACATTGGAAACTTTCTTTTCTTGCTGAAAATGCTCCGAGTTGTTGGTGTTTTTATTTGGATCATCTGTTTGGTTTATGAATCATTATTTTATTATTTTATTTATTATCAGACTAATACAGCTAAATTCTGTTTTTATACTGTTTTGTTTAAATTTGCCATCCTGGCGTCACGTTTTCTGAATGAATTCTCATTAGTGACACTTAAAAAATGTGTCTACAAAGGTTAAAACAGCAGCTTATAAAATGCTGAAAAAAAATCTAATTTCAGTGGTTTTAATTGTGTATTTAATACACTTATTTCAACATTTAACCTGATTAGTTGACACTTAAGTTACACTGAAGCTACAAATATAAATGTTTTTATTATCTTTGTTCTTTTGTATCTGGAATAAAAACGTAAAAAAAATCTAATTAACAGTTCTTTTTGCCTAAAAACAAAAATGACAAAAGTGTTGTTGCTGTTGTTGTCTTTGCTCAGGGCGGCTCAGTTCCTCAGAAAGATGTCAGAACCGTCCTCCATCCAGGAGTCCCAGAACCTGTCCATGTTCCTGGCAAACCACAATAAAATCACTCAGGTGGGTCTGAACTGCAAAAATATTTAAATCTGGACTTTTTAGGTGTTCAGTAAAACTCTGCAGCTTTAATTTATTTTTAATTCAAGTTCTGGAGTTGGAAAGCAGCAGCCATTAAACAAAAACAAACAAAAAAAGAAAGCAGTTAATTCTAAAGGCCCTGTTACACTATAATGTTTTAATCAACTTATGAAAATTTTAAAGACTTTAATGTTGAAGATGAAATATACTGTAATGTTAACAAATTGATCAAATACAAAACCTATTAGTAATTTAGACATAAAAAAGTCACAAGTTGTCTAAAATGTTATAGTGTGACAGGGCCTTGAGGCTGATTTGATCATGTTTCCTTGCAAATATTGTGCAATAAGGAGTACATTAGAGGTTTATTTAAAGATGACCTCGTAATGTGTAATWACATACATACATTTTTTCTGCTTCTGGGTCATCCTCCAGTCGCTGCAGCAGCAGCTGGAAGTGATTCATGGTTATGAAGAGCTGCTGGCCGACATCGTCAACCTGTGTGTGGATTACTACGAGAACAAGCTGTACCTGACTCCCAGTGAGAAGCACATGCTTCTCAAGGTAAGGACCGCTCTGGACCAGTGACCGAATCTCTGCTCGTTGAAACTGCAGCCTCCAACGTTTCTCTCCAGGTGATGGGTTTTGGTTTGTACCTCATGGATGGAAACAGCAGCAACATTTATAAACTGGATGCCAAGAAGAGAATCAACCTCACGAAGATTGACAAGTTTTTCAAGGTATGAAGAGAAACTCATTTTGAGGGCGAACGTTTGCTTCTACATCAGATTATAATCTGTGCATGGACTTTGAAATTCAGTTTTCTTGTTGCAAGCAAAACAAATTCAAAGTTTTGWATTGGTACTTTTGTTAAACATAATTAATAGATCTGTGTGTGTTTTTTGGGTGGGGTTACAGCAACTCCAAGTGGTCCCGCTTTTTGGTGACATGCAGATCGAATTGTCCCGTTACATAAAGACCAGCGCTCACTTTGAAGAGAACAAATCCAGGTGGGAGAAAACACTGCACGTCTCACAGAGATCTGAAATGATTCAAGAATCTCGATTACAAAGGATTGTTGAGGAAACATATTACTGTTGCACAACATGCTCACACTACAGAGGCCTATTGCACAAAAGTCAGATTTCTAAATTCAGGTTATGAGCTGTAAGCTGAGCTTGAACTAGCCTTCAACTTGTAAATAGCCGAAATCAGTTGCTCTAACACCAAGCCACGCTCAATTAGGGTGGTTCATTCAAGCCAGCTGTAAATGGTTTAGGATTAATGCACGTTCACGGTCGGCTTACTAGACCCACTGGGTGGATCAAAGATTTCCTGMTCAGGCATGCACAGTAAGACACTAGCTACGTTTACATGGACAAAAGTAATCTGATTAAACAGCCATTCGGAATAAAAATTCGTCATGTAAACAGCCCGTTCGGATTATTCTGATCCGATTGAGCTCGATCCGAATGAATTTTCAATCCGAATGAAAAGGGTGGGTTATGCCGATTGATAATTGGAATGACGTTCATGTAAACACTTAATCGGATCATCTTATTCTGATTGTAGAAAACTGACCTGTGTGCATGTCTGCTGACTTTCATTCACCCGGTTAGAGGAGGTGGGACAGCAGCGCTCCAGCTGTGCAGCACCGTGCAGAACCTTTCCTCCTCGCTCTCTCAACAGATGAAAAAGGAGGCGAACAGCAGATGTTGCTTCGCAAAAAATAAAAAGCACGTATTGCTTCATCTGCAGCTCAACCGAGGAGACGAGTAACGACGTCTTTACCGTTRTTAAAAGCTGACACGGGTCCATCCTGAGCGCACAGAGGAGCTTTGTTTATGTTTGTAACACAGAAGTAGAGCTGACAGTTTACAACACTGCGCATGTCTGGGGTCGGATTTATAAAACTGGCGTACGCACAATTTGAGCCCAGAAACTTGCGTAATGCCACTTTTCACGCCAAGGTTGTGATTTATAAAATCCAAGATATATTTAAATAATTTAATTAATTATTATTAAATTAATAATTTAATTTGAATAATTTAATTTAATTTAATTTAGGGCAGCACGGTGGCTCAGTTGGTAGAGCTGATGCCTCTCAGCAAGAAGGTCGCTGGTTCAAAATCCCGGGCCGGGGACCTTTCTGGGTAGAGTTTGCATGTTCTCTCCGTGCATGCGTGGGTTCTCTCCAGGTACTCCGGCTTCCTCCCACAGACCAAAAGCATGACTGTTRRGCTGATTGATAACTCTAAATTGTCCCTAGGTGTGAGTGAGAGAGTGAATGGTTGTTTGTCTCGTTTTTCTCTTTGTGTGTCCCTGTGATGGACTTGCRACCTGTCCAGGGTGTACCCCGCCCCTCGCACTGTGACTGCTGGATATGGGCACCAGTGACCCACGCAACCCTGAAAGCTGCTGAAGCGTGTACAGAAAACGGATGGATGGATGGATGGTATTAAAATTAAATATTCTTTAACAGCTAAGTTGATAGCAATAAAAAAAAAATTCTGGACCATTTGAATGTTTCTGTTAATGCGTCGGTTTGGTCTTAAATGTCATTCCTAATGATCTTAAAAGGTCTTAAATTTAACTTAATAAAACCTGCATGATCTCTGAAGAATGAAAATACTTTAAACACAAATGAGCTCATCAAAACAGCATAAACGTCAACGTCTTTGTGTCAGCAGTGTGTTTCTGATTGTTACAGTGTGAATGTCAAGGCTTCATGCCAGTTTGTAACGTTCTTCAGGATGAAACTAAGGGGTGGCTCACAATTTTCAACATTTCACAAGTGTACAAAATACTCTTTTGGAGACACCTCTTCCTAACGCATACACAAAAGTTACTTTAGTGAAATGTGTTTTATTATAAGTAAAACTGAGACGTGTTTTGTGTTCATCCAAAACCACAAAAACCAGACAAAAGAAAGGAAAACTCAAATCTAGCACGTTGCAGGCTGGCACGCTAACCAGCAGGCGGCTGTGGCTAATGCCAACAGAAGCAGTTAAGCTCATGTTAAGCAACCTTCGCAGGATGCTAAGCTAACTAACAGCAGCTAATTAGCTTGACTCAAGGAGGTGTTCTTAAGGGCTCAGTATGGTCACTCGGCAGCCAACTGGATGACGCACACACCTTTCATAGCTCCTGAGACACACAGCACTGAGCTCCTGGGAAACCCTTCCTGCTGCAGCATACCTCACTGCATGGGGTTGCTTCCCGCTGGAGTCTGCACTGCGGAGAAAAAAAAAGAAATCAGAGACTCATTCTTGATGTTTTTTGTTCACTGCAGCTGTCCCGGTTAAAGCTCCATTTTTTTGATTCATCTTTATAAACGTCGGCTTCCTGGTGGCCTACAACAGTCGGCTTCTGGAAGAGAGTCGTGTTTAGGCCTGTCGCGATAGTCAATAAATCATTTAATCGCATGATAAATTATTTTGAGGTCTATTAAAAAAATGAGGAGGATAATTTTCATTTTCCTGCTTGTTGGTTGACTTCGTCTCTCTCCCTCTCTGTGCTCCGCTGCACAGGGGGCTCAGCTGACCCCTCCCCTCCTGTTTTCTTAGTGTGGGAGGAGTCAACTCTCGCGCGGTCTCGTACTCCTTTAGCATGAGAGCTCGTAACAATAACAAACTAAAGAGACGTTRATGGGATTCTGAAAAATGGAGATGGAATTGGTTACAAAGCAGAACGTGACAGCTGCAGTACTTGCAGGGCCTGAAATTCACTACGGGGATTGCACATATTATGATTGATTCCCGCAAATCTAAGTTTTATAATGCGGGAAGTTCCCACGTAAAGTAAATTCCAGCGATGTGTAAKTATGTGGGAGTTTGCATCGGACTATTTTTAGATGATTAGTAGTACCGAATGAACCTGACCACCTGGTCTGTTCAGAAGACACGGAGAAAGAGAGAGAGAGAAGGGGTGGGGGCAGAAACTCCCCCGCCTGTGTTCCTTCAAGCGAGGTAGCTACAGACCCACGACAAAAAATCTTTGAGACTTTACCTGCAGATCCCAAAAATAACAGGAAACTTAACTTTTAACAAAACACACAAAAAACAGTGGCTGTCCCAACAACTCATGAGGAAAACTCTGAACTGATTTCCTYCCCTGCAGGCAGAGCTCTGCTTGTTTCCTCACTGTCCCCTCCTCACACACACGTTTGTTCTTCTATCCTCATGGGGACTTTGCATTAACTTTCATTCATTTACTGGTATTTTCTATTACCTATTTGACCTAGCCTGGCCCTTGCCTTTCTACGCAGCTCCGCTCAATTATAGTTTCCCTTCACTGCTCCATCTGGGACTTCTCCCACTGACAAGGATTTTGCTGGCAGATTTTTAGCCGGGCCAATCAGAGAACAGAACGTCAATTTTCTGCGCAGTGCCTGCTAGTTAGTTTAGCATACGGCAGTGGAGGAAGAGAGTGAAGCCAGTCTGTGTTGATAARRCTTCCAAATTAAAATAAATTTGTCTGACAAAGCAGCAGCTCTCATTTACAGTCGTCTCGTTCGGCTYGGTATATTTCTCCTCTCAGTAGGGTTGTTTACTACAGCACACGTGATTTCCGGTTAGCTTCTTAGCTTAGCCTCCATCACAGCGACAACACACACATGCTTCAGCAGAGGCCACGCCTCCTGCAAGAAACTCTTCTCTATGCAGCAAGTCCAGACCCTTGTACGAAGCAAAGTAAAGGACAGGGTCTGGTTGAAACCAGGCTATATTTGACCCTAAACCTAGCCTAAACTTTACTTAGGATGTGAACTGTGTTTATGTTCCCATAAGAAACAGTGGGTCCTCACCAGGSTGTGTAGTTTGCTTCATCTCTAAAGACATGCTGCTCTTTAATATTGTTTATATACTGTCCCAGTTGTGTGTGGTGTTTAATTTCCATTTTGTTGTTATGTTTTTTTTATTCAGGTACATTTTTTGTTAAGACTGAGAGTCCACTTTGTTAAAAATTCTTTAAAAATTAAAGTTTATGGATCTTTGAGAGGATGTACTTACATTATTATGCTTTTATCATTATATTAGTTTTAAAATGGTCACCAGACAATATTATTGCTTATCACAATAATTTTTGAGACAGTTAATCGCCCAGCAAAATTTGTTATCGTGACAGGCCTAGTCGTGTTTTTTTTTATGTGAGTGGTTGAAGCAAAATGCAGCGTCTTAGTGCGTTTATGGCATTACATTTGTGCCACCAGCTTGAGCGTGAAGTAAGAGGGGGCCRCGTGAGCAGAGGTCAAGTTGAAAGGAGGGAGCTGAGAACAAGCAGGAAGAGAGTTGAGCAAGCAGGGAGGGAGCTGCATGAACGTGTGTGTGATTTGAATGCACACGGTTCAAATTATTGTTCGTTCATATTGATTTCTGCTCTCAAGTTAGTGTTGCTGCACGCTCAAGCTGGTGGCACAAATGTAATGCCATAGATTTCAGCATAACTTCTGACCAATGACACAATAAGTTATTATGTGGAGGAGGGGTAAAACTGTTCAGCCAGCGAGTTGCAACAAGAAGGTGCTGAAATGTCAACAATGAGAACAAAACACCATTTTTGTCATGAAACTGCGACATTCCCATCCAATTTTGGCAATTCAGCTGGAGTACACTGGGTGCTAAATGAAGTGAAGACAGGCCTGTCACCTGTCATCATCACATCATCTGCCTAAAGATGTGATTAGAGGTGTCTTCAGCCAGCTGTTCCATACTTCATGTGTTTTACTGAGTGAATCCACTGAAAGGGAACTTGTGCTTATATGGATATTGTATCAAAGTAAAATTATCATTCCACATTTGGATACACATCATAAAAATGTACAGAAAAAAGCCAGGATTGTCTGATCATAAACACATCATGGACCACCTGTATGGCATAGATGATTGAAGATTGTTTTTTAAAGTCTTTAAAACTGTATAATGCATCAAACGCTGCCTATAAGGCGGCGTGATTGTCTGAATGTTACGAAAACACATCAATACATGGTTAACCTGCCATAGAGATCATGATCATTAGAGTTTATTTAAACTAAATTATCTAAAAGTCACCAGGAGTCTTGCGTATCAAAGAGAGCAGATTTAGATGGCCTGAACCTTTGCCATCTTGATCCTTAAAGAAACTGCATGAAGATACAAGGAGTCTCAGCGTCAAGTATTTTGTAAAAATGGGACTTGTTTCAACATCAATATTTGTAGAATTAATTCCCTGAATGTTTGACAGTTTTTATGGTTTATTTAATTTTATGTTGGTTGATATTGGATAAACTGCTTCAATAATTTGTAAAGAGATTTTGTTTCATGTTTTGTTAGATTTTATAACTGATGTTCTGATGACTTGTACTTAGCATTAATTGTTAGTACACAGCTCTGTGTTTACATATCTTATTCCCCCCCCCCCCCCAGGTGGACTTGCACATCTATCTCCAGCAGCCCTCAGTACAACATCTGTGAGCAGATGATTCAGATCAGGGAGGATCACATGCGCTTCATCTCTGAGCTCGCTCGCTACAGCAACAGTGAGGTTGGTATGAAACACCCCCACCCCCAGGGTTGAAACTGAACTGCTGATTTGGGACCAGACCGGATCGAACCCTCCTACCTCTACGCTCACCTTTTTTCTGAATGAATCCAGAGAGTGTCCATCATCAGGCGATTTTATCTTACCGCCTGCTCTACGGGGCTTTTCTGTGTGAAACATGGCTGTTATGTAAAAAGCTTTGCAGCAGATGTCTTGCCCTGGTGGATTTCCAGGGGTCATGATTTAGTTCAACTCAGATGGAAATTTGACTGATAAGTGGATCAGAATTAAAACACTGGGCAAAGAAATGCTTTGTTGATCTGTGCTGTGAGGTAAATCAGGGTTATATGTATTGGGCATTGATTTCAACACATGGATTTGTTATTTTTGTTAAAAATAAAAATAGGTGGTGACTGGATCAGGGCGCCAGGAGGCCCAGAAGACTGACTCAGAGTACAGGAAGCTGTTCGATTTGGCCCTGCAGGGCATGCAGCTGCTCTCCCAGTGGAGTGCTCACGTTATGGAAGTGGTGAGGAATAACAGCCTGCTCACAGGAGAAACACAATATATTCATTTAGACACAGACAAACTGATGACTTGCCTTCTCTTCCTCAGTACTCATGGAAACTGGTTCACCCGACAGACAAATACTCTAACAAGGAGTGCCCCGACAATGCTGAGGAGTATGAGAGGGCCACTCGCTACAACTACACAAGCGAGGAGAAGTTCGCCCTCGTAGAGGTTAAATACAGCAAGATGTTTACACGTTGTACCGCTCTAACCTCTGCTAGTCCTGTTCTTCATGGYGTGTGATGCATTTGGCAGGTGATTGCGATGATAAAGGGACTGCAGGTGCTGATGGGACGCATGGAGAGCGTGTTCAACCACGCCATCCGCCACACCATCTACTCAGCTCTGCAGGACTTTTCCCAGGTGACGCTGCGCGACCCGCTGAGGCAGGCCATCAAGAAGAAGAAGAACGTCATCCAGAGGTCAGGACCACAGCGGAGTGGCAATAACTCTTGTAATATCAGGACATTAGGGGGGTCAACTCATTTTCACAGAGGTGGTCTTCAAAGGGCCAGTTGTAATTAACTTCATTTCATTTTGAACTTTAACAAAACACAAAGCATCACGTTCCTTGTATGGGATAAATCTTGTGTCAGCAGGAATTGAATTTGAATTGCTCAGATTGAATCTGAATGTGCATAATTTGAAATTGAATGCATTGGTTTGAAAATGAATTTTACTAAATTGAAACTGAATTTAAAGTTTTTTGTGTCTGAATTAATTTGTTTTAAAACTGTATTTTGGTTTATTAAAAATTCAGTTTGACTACTTTCAGTTTCAGTTCCAAAATTCAATTGCAGTTCGACGATTCAGATTTTTGTGTCACATCCTGGTCCTTGAGAAAGCCAGCCAGAGTAATCAAACACAGATCCACAGATTTATGTTTCACTTTGGTGAAATTTCCCTTCTGTAATGTAACAGAGTTGATGCAATCCACCGTAAAAAGTGACGAAAACAGTTATTTTATTGCAGTGATTAATTTTACCTATATGTAGAAAATGTTACATTTACATCACATGGATCACATATTGATCAGATGCTGCTGCTGACTGATGTGATGTAAATGTAACATTTTCTATAGGTAAAATTAAACACTGCAATAAAATAACTGTCTGTTTTTGTCAATTTTACAGTGGATTGCATCAACTCTGTTACATACAGAAGGGAAACTTCACCAAAGTGAAACATAAATCTGTGGATCTGTGTTTGATTACTCTGGCTGGCTTTCTCAAGGACCAGGATGTGACACAAAAATCTGAGTTATGGAAGTGAAAGTTAAAGTAGTCAAACTGAAATTTTTACTAAATCAAAATACAGTTTCAAAGCAAATTAATTCAGATACAAAACTTTAAATTCAGTTTCAATTTAGTGAAATTTATTTTCAAACCAGTGCATTCAATTTCAAATTATGCACATTCAGATTCAATCTGAGCAATTCAAATTCAATTCCTGCTGGCACAAGATTTATCCCATGTCCTCGTCTCATTACTACGACTGAGCACCTCTAACCAGCACCAACTGAACTCTACCTGGTATATCCTGTGTCCTTTAAAGCAGCTTATTTTGATACATTAATACAGGACTATTGAATTAAATTGCTCAGGGGGCCACAGAGACTGAAAGCCAACAGCTCAGGGGCAGGACAAGTATTATCTTTCATATTGTATTGTATTGTATTGTATTGTATTGTATTGTATGTATGTATTTATTTATTTATTTATTTATTTATTTATTTATTTATTTTTAAAGTTTACCATTAATATAAAAACTATTTTCACATTAAATTAAGAAAAAATAAAAATCAATGAAATAAAATTATTTGCGGAGGGACCTATGTCTGGCCGGACGGAAGTCACCCGGCCTGCGAGCCTCGAGTTTGACACACTGTAAGGCAGTGGTCCCCAAACTACGGCCCGCTCCCCATTTGTTCCGGCCCCCAGAACAATACCAGAGACCATTTTTCATAAATGTGTATTTATATTTGATTATAAAGTTGGACTTTTGCAATAAAATGTTCCTTAGTTATGAACTATTTTCATTATTAACTATTATTAGTTAGTAACTATTTCATACATACACACATATAACGTGACATTCTGTTCCACCCTTCTGCGGTGTGTGCCCCTATCTGGCAACCCCCAGAAAAAATCCTAAACCTGCACCTCTCAAAGAGAGAACGGAATAATGGCAAAAAGATTAGCTGAGAAAAATAGATTCAGAATGCAGGGCATTTAAGCTGCAGTGGACAAACGATTATTTTTTTGTTCATCTGTAAAGAGGCGGTGGCGGTTTTCAAAGAATACAATCTGCGGCGACACCATGAATCCCGTCACAAAGACAAGTATGATAGCTTCAAGGCCAAATGTGAGCAAACAAACTCTCAAAGCTACAACGTGGACTGTTAGCTCAGCAGARWACATACTGTGAAGAACCCAGAGAGGGTTATTTGATTGTGCTTTCTGGAAAACAATACATTTTTACTTTTAGGCACTCCTGCAATAGTCGCACTTTTTCTATTACAAACTGACTCCGCCCCCCACCAGACAAGGGAAAAGTAATGTGGCCCTTACAGGAAAAAGTTTGGGGACCCCTGCTGTAAGGGGTTAGCATAAATGGTATAGCTAAGCTATATTGATGTAGAGTTTTGCTTATCCAAAGTTAGCCAATAATAAAAAGGATTGCTCTAATCTCCAATTTATCAAAGAATTAGAAAGCAATGCTTTTTTATATAAACTTTATCACTTTTACTGCAGTCTGGGTCACTTCTGGCAGGAATTTTATAATGCATATATATTTTTACAAGCTTTTAAAAATATTTAAATTTTTTTCACTCAAAACACCCACAAATACATACAAACAAAAAAATAGTAATAAAATAATACTAATTTTAAAAAAGGTAAACAAAACCTTCTCCCACTCTACCCTTCCCACATCAAATCACTACATAAATACGTAAACATCCGACAGATGAGACAAACTCCATCTCAGAATTGTGCAGGCATAATTCAATTCAGTTCAATTCAATTAAAGAATACTTTATTGATCCCAGAGGGAAATTAGATAATATGCAATAATTTATGACAGTTGTACAAAATTGTCTGCAAACATATTTTCAATGCGAGTTTTAAATAGCTGTCAAATGTCATAAAATCTCTCAACAGACCCTTTCACCCTATAATCTAATCTTTTCCATATGATTATAACACAATCTCTCTTATACAGTGATCATATGTCGAAGGATGTGGATCCTTCCATCCAGAAATAACCATGTTGTGTAAAACTGACAACATTGTAAAGGATATCAGTTGTTTGAAGTGTAGCTGATGTCACTTCTGTAACTTCTAAAAACGTTTGTACAAACTCATTTTCATATTGTTTTGTCCTCATGGCAGCGTCCTTCAGGCCATCCGTAAAACGGTCTGTGACTGGGAGACCGGCCGGGAGCCGCACAACGACCCTGCCCTCCGCGGAGAAAAGGATCCAAAGGGAGGATTTGACATCAAGGTTCCTCGTCGAGCTGTGGGGCCCTCCAGCACACAGGTGTCCCCTCACAACATCAAATTTAATCATTTAAAACATCAGAATGACCTGCCACTGTTTTCAGTTTAATGGCCTATTGAAAGATTTTTAGTGGACCTTTTAGGTTGGCTGCAGTTTTGAGGATCTTTGTGGACAGATAAGTTCATAGATGTCTACTCTTTTGGAGTTAAAGGTCAAAGTTTACGTATGGTGTCCTGGCTGATGAGTTGAGCTGCTTTTGTTCCTTTAGGCTGCAGACGTTGTAGCAGAATTAACATCAGATTTTGCATCAATGCAAGGATAGAAAACCCTCAGAATTAGCTAAGATCAGCCAGAGTCATCCTATCCTACTGAGGCCGACAGCTGCAAACTGCACATGGATGATGCAAACTCCAAAACACAAATAAACAAATGCAACAGATAAATGCTGCAAAAGACACATTCCACAATCATATAAAATAAACAGCAAATGTAGCAAATACTAAAAACACTAGAAAAAAAATCCCAAAACAGAAGTGCACCAGAGTATTATTCTTTATCTTTCTTCTTCATCCTGTCAAAGTCTTTACTGAGGGTCTGCTCCTCCTAGTGGTCTGGTGCACTTTAATTAGCCATCTAAAAATAAGTTTAAGAACACCAGATTATAGTCTGAATCTTCTCAAATTAAATGAAATAATCTGCCAGTGCATTAAGACAGTTGCACTTAAATTAAAATAGTTTCCATGTTAAGAGTAATAATCCAACACAATCTGCTCTTGCTCAGTATATCTGTCTCAAAACTAGATTAAACATAATTTTTGTCTGGACATAAGATTGTAAGATGTTTTATGAGGTGTTCTGTTTTTGGAGCAAGTCCGCAGCGTGTCTTGCTTGCGTTTTATTTTTTTTAAATTATTTTTGGTAATTTCAGGATTTTTTCTTTTTGTTTTATTTATTTCTGTCAGTATATTTTTCTTGATTGCAACATTTTTGCTTTTGCATTAGTTTGTTTGTGTTTGTTTTGTGGATGACGTCATTCGTGTGTTTGCAGCACATTTCGCCATTTGCGACACATTTGCACAATATCACCTCACCATCTTCATCAAAGTGCATTTTATAATGACTGATGTTCCCGTTTTTGTCAACGAGAAGAATATTCTTAAAGAAAATCTAGAAACTGTCTTAATCTGTCACATTCTGAGATTTTTATACTTTTGTTTTGATCATAACTGTAAAAAAAACTAATTTTCAGTTTTACATGTCATCTTTCTATGAATACTCCAATGTTGTTATCCTGAGTTAATCGTTATGAAGCCGTAATCCTTTTACACACCTCCAAGGTGCCAACTCACATTTATGCTTTGTGAAGTTCATATAACCTGAGTATCATACCTGAGGTTCCCAACATGTCAACGTTGATTATCCTCTGAGAAAATGACTTTATGATCAATCTGGGTTGTCCAGATCAGACTGTTGAGAGTTGTTCTTCATCTCCAGTGATCTCCAGTCAGTCGCTCCTGTCTCAGATTGCTCCTGAGGGATTTGATTTAGTGTTCAGAGCATTAATACAGTTCTGATCAACCATGATGCTTTCTTTTTTAACTGTGTCCCCCGGTTTATTTTTCTCATCAAATGGTCACTGTATTAACTTCAGCTGTCAGTGCTGATGCTGTGTCTGAGTGATGACTGTCGGCATGTTGGTTCATCCATCATGCTGCAGAGATCATGCAGATTTATCAGCTTCAAGGTTGTTTCCACGAACTAATCTGTTTTTCAGGTTCATGGTTAAAAATTCTAGATAGACACTGAACTTATGTAATAATCTGCCCTGAGATGACCGTTTTATCAGCTACGTTTTTCTAGTATTTGTAGATAATAAAGTAATTTTAATGAAAGTCTTTGATGCTGTTTATGTGATGGTTGAAGGTCATTATACCTGACTCCATTATTGTTTTCATGCTGGTAAATCTTCAGCTCTACATGGTGAGGACCATGCTGGAGTCTCTTATTGCTGACAAAAGTGGCTCAAAGAAGACTCTGCGCAGCGGTCTGGAGGGTCCCACCATTCTGGACATTGAAAAGTTTCACAAGGAGTCCTTCTTTTACACACACCTGCTGAACTTCAGCGGTACGTAGAGACACAAGATTGATCCTGCAGCTCCTCGCAGTCCTGGTAGTGTCCTAACAAAACCTTTACTCAACGTCCCTGCAGAGACTCTGCAGCAGTGTTGTGACCTCTCCCAGCTCTGGTTCAGAGAGTTCTTTCTGGAGCTCACGATGGGCCGCAGGATCCAGTTCCCCATCGAGATGTCCATGCCCTGGATCCTCACCGACCACATTCTGGAGACCAAGGAAGCGTCCATGATGGAGTAAATATCTATTTTTTCTCATTTAATTAAGACCATCCTGAAAATACTCCATCGAATTTAACATAATCTCAAACACATTTTAACATAATATAACATTTCCCAGTTATAATTCACATTAAGCTGTGAATTTGAAGTTAATTTGATCAGAAATGTTACTAAAGGTGAAAACTCAAAGGTCTGGTTGTTTGTACCTCTTGTTGGATTGGCCTGCGGTCCTCGTTGACGTCCTGTTTTGATCATGTTTTTATGCCTGTTTTAAATGTTTGCTGCAGGATTACACTCATACAAGGCAGATTTACATAAGCCATTAAGCACATACTTTGGCATTGGGCATGATGCTCAAACTCTACAAATGTTTGCCCCAAAAGATCAGTTTCCTTCTTGTGCTTTTGGACAATAGTTGTTTTGTTGAAGCACGTTGGGGAGATTCAAAGACTTTCAGGCATCACACAGATCAAAATGTTCTTGTCAGTGATTTCTACCTTTTTCTCAGTTTTGTATCGGACTAAATATTCAGCATTAAGCAAGCCATGTTCTGTCATTATAGTCCAAGTGGATTGTATTAGTCAATTATTATTTCATATAGCCCTGTGACAGTACACAAACAATGGGTCGATGTACACTGCCTGGCCAAAAATAGTTTTATTTTCCTGTATACTGTGTGTGTATATATATATATATATATATATACAGGAAAGGAAAAAAAACGCAAATGTTAGGTTTTATTTTTTTTCCATCCTTTTTAAAAAATTTCATATGGCTTTGAGAGTTTGTCCAAACAGACCATCACCGGTTCATCCAGACGTTCCTGTCCCTGTAAGAGTGTCAGACGTAGAGGCCTTTGCATCACCAACAAAGTAGGGCTGGGTGATTAATCTGATTTTGATCTTGATTACAATTTGAGTTTTTAACAATCATAAAAACATGATGGAAGTTTGCAGTTTAATGAAACTGACAACATGACATAAAAGCTTCAGGCTCCACCAGCYCTCTGGACCTGAAGGATCCCTAGACATATGGGCCCACCTCTTATTGATCCTCATGAACCAAGAATGAAGAGCACCCCTGAGGACTAATGATGTATGCATGCTAACTAGCAGGCAGCAATGACTCAATGAAAGCAGTGAAACTAATTTTGAGCAGTCTTTGCGRGACACCGAGTTAACTAGCACTAGCTAGTTAATGGCCAGGATACTTGGTCCGAAGCCGAACAGTTGACACGTGGTTGCTCAAGGTTTGTTTTTGTACACACCTTTCATAATCCCCTGAGACACACGCTCCTGGGAGACCCCGTCTCACCTGGTATCTTGTATAACTTTTCATGGAAATGTTTAGTTTATTAACTACACTCAATGAACATTTTGTCCCTTTTTTAACCTTTACAGGTATGTGTTGTATCCCCTGGATCTATACAATGACAGCGCACACTACGCTCTGACCAAATTCAAGAAGCAGTTCCTCTACGATGAGATTGAGGCCGAGGTAACCGATCGTATTCTAGATCATTTAAAGACGAGCCTAGTCTTTTTAATGTCACGGCAAATCTTTGACACAATGTTATGTCTCTAAATGTATATGTGGTGGAATCATAAATCCTAGTTCTTTTTGATACAGTTACATGACTTTAATACTGTTTGCTGTATTTCAATTTTCTGTCACCTTTGGGACAGACAATAAAGTTTATCTAAATCTAAATTTATTAATATTGTTTATTAGTAAAAAAAGAGTAATGACTTTCTCACTAAAAACTTGCTAAAACCACGTTAAATTCACTCTGTGCTTAGTAAATGAAAAATGTAAAGTTGTTCAAAAGTTTTGCCATCATCAGCCTGACACATTTTCACACGCCTTTTTTTTACCCCCCCCTCAGGTCAACTTGTGTTTCGATCAGTTTGTCTACAAGCTGGCCGATCAGATTTTTGCTCACTATAAGATTCTAGCTGGAAGGTGGGTTATTTCTTTTTCCCATGTGTCCAAACGTTTCATTTGCTGGAGGTGTGTACACTAAAGAAACAATGTGATTCAGCATTAAAAAAAACATGAAATCATGAGAAGATATTTAAAGTAAAAGGTGTAATTTTGGTGCTAAAACAAAATGAGACTTAGAAAGCAAACTGGTAACCAATACACTAAGTTAATAGTGATGACCTTTACAAAATTGTTTTATTTTGAACTAAAACATGAGGAAATATATTTTATTAAATAACACACAAACCAAGATTGTCAAATAGTTTTATTTTTTCTTTGAATAATTTCTTTTTCAGAATTTCTGTTTATTTCACCTGATAACAGTTTTGTTGTTTAAGCTCATAGTTGAGTTATGTGTAACTGTGAAAAATAAAAACATAACAATCCCAACCTAATGTAAAAGAAAATCCACTGATGTGTCCTTTTCATCTTTTCTTTGATTCACGAGTACAGTTTACACAGATGACAATACTAGTGCTTTTGTAAACTTTTCAGGGTTTTTTTTCTTCATCTCACTGTTTACATTGACAATCCTTACAAACATATTTTTGTCTTTCCTTAGCTCCAGCTGCAGAGTATTTTTCCCTTTTTTTTAGCTCAGTAGGAACTCTTGATATTTAAAGAAACACGACTAATTCATATCTAAACAAACTGATTAAGTAAACTGAACACTCCTCCAGTTGTTGTTGTTGTTGTTGATATTATATTACTACACACATTGTATACACTACCCTTCAATATAAAATAGACCCATCTGTTACCAGTCTTTGCTGGACTCCATCTGAATGCTCGCAGATCTCTTTCAATCTCCCAGACCCACAATGCTCCAGCTATACTCTCTAGTTGAATGTTGTTGAATAAAACTAAAACTGTCAGGAAAATGCATCTTCCTGTAAGTTTTTCCACAAAAAGAATAACCTACCTATTTGGAAAATTTTATTTCAGCTTTGTAGTCCACAGAATTAACATTTCTTCTTTTGGAAATACTATTAGAAAAATACAGTTTGATGTAGTTCGTGTGTACTGTCCTTTTGAAGTAAACTACTCAAAATTATATATTTCTGGTAGTTTTTATGAGCCATTGTTTCAAGTCAGAAACTTACTTTTCCCCATTAACTCTGTAAAGCTCAGATATCCCAGCTTTTCATCAGTCTTGAATGCAGAATTACATGCGACTCAGCAGTGGAAAGAAAATCTCAAAACTCAAATTAACAGGCGAGCAGATCAGCACGTTCATGCCTGTCTTATTGCATGCTCACTCAAATATTTTTGAGACTAATTTATCTCCATATTATAACCACTCCATAGTGAAACTAAAAGTCCTTATAACCTCAGAGTCAATGTAGAAGTGYTTATTCCAAAAGTACCTATTGTGAATCAGTTAATTTGCTTTAATTCAGTGAAACAAAGTGTAATTGAACACTTGAGGGATTTCTTTTTTCTCCTGTTCTGCAGAATTTTAAAGGTCTACATTATATTTACTGTAATTATGAGAAAACTTGGTAATAAGTAAGTAATATAAATTTGTGCAGATGTTTGATTTTGAATAACTATTGCTCATCTCTCAGCTCCCAAATAAACAGCTTAAAAAGGTTTTGACATTTTTATTTAACTCCATTCCTTTAGCCTCCTGCTTGACAAACGTTTGAGGACTGAATGCAAGAACCAAGGGGCCAACATTCCCTGGCCTGCCTCCAACCGCTACGAGACTCTGCTGAAGCAACGCCACGTCCAGGTGACTCCTGTACCCATCATGGATGTTTGATCTCTATGTTGCCGTCTTCGTCATGTTGCATCATGCAGTGTGTCTCTTTTTAACTGAGCGTGTTTTTGTGTAGCTCCTGGGCCGCTCCATCGATCTAAACCGACTCATCACTCAGAGAGTTTCAGCAGCTCTTCACAAATCTCTGGAGCTCGCCATCAACCGATTTGAGAGTGAAGACCTCACCTCAGTAATGGTATGTCCTGTCAGCCTAACATCTGAAAACAATTAATTTGTGTGCTGTTGGGAGTGATTTTGACTCGTGTCAACTCGGTCAAAGGAGCTAGAGGGTCTTCTGGAGATCAACCGCATGACGCACAAACTTCTCAGTAAGTTTGTGACTCTGGACAGCTTCGATGCCATGTTCCGCGAGGCGAACCACAACGTGTCGGCCCCGTACGGCAGGATAACGCTACACGTCTTCTGGGAACTCAACTACGACTTCCTGCCCAACTATTGCTACAACGGCTCTACGAACAGGTTCGTTAGCTCTTTCAGTATAGCAACTATTTATCCAAGTGGCTAACCAGTTAGCTTCAGTTAGATAAAATATAGAATTGTCAATGTGAGGTACAGTTGTGTTTGAAATAGTAGTGTGTTAAAATTGTGTAAAGCTCAAAATTCTTAGATGTATTGGGAACACTGCACATTATATTCAAAATCAAACCATGACGAATAATTAACTGGCTGCTGATCAACGTTTGGAAAAAACGAAAAGCTGCAGCTCGTGGGACTAAACAGGTTTATATTGATGATAAACGACACAGCAACTTTGTAGATATTTTAATAATTATTAAGCACAAAGAGCTAAAAGGAGTTCCTTCAATATGTTTTATGATTGACATGAAGGAGGCATCAGTCAGTTCTGCCCCACCTCTCCTGGTTCCACTGGACTTGTTTAATTTATGAAAGKGCAGAGTAAAAAGGGGTGGAGCCTGTGGGGATATATGGTCTGTGGCATGTTGTTACTTTCTTCCACTCTCACCATTTCTCCATTACTGCCAAACTTCATTTAACTTTCGCATCTTTTTATTTTCTTCTTCCTGTAGATTTTTTGGGACCATTAAAATAACTTTGTGCCTCGGTCAGAAAGGAGGTCAGTTGGGGAGGATGAGACTGACGACAGATTTAGTTGTTTTCTCCCCGAGGTTATCGTGTTTCCCGCTGCCTTGCGTTGCAACACGCTTTTCAAAATAAATGATCATTCTTAGAAAAAAAAGTATTGTAAAGTCTTTATAATTACTCTGCTTTTACTTGACCTGTCAACACAACTGGTTCAAAGTTTGAGGTCTCTACTTTTGGCAGAAATTGAAACAGGGAAGGTGGTCTGTCCAGTGAGAGCGGCTCCAGAGGGTTAACGATTACAGTTTTTAATAAAGTGATCATATTTCAAAAGCGAGATAAAGTGAAGGTTCCATGAAAAAATCTGTAAGAACTAAGAACCTAATTTGTGGTAATCCCTGTAATAGCACTGAAATTGGAAATACAATTGAGTAAGGAGCTTCTTTTTTTTCCACATACTTTTTGTGAGTTCACAAACTAAATTATTAAGAACAATATAATTGACTAATTTTGAAACATAAATATTAACATAAATTCTGTTCTATAAAAAAGAAAAAACAATACAGTTAGGGATGCAAACAATTAATTGACTCACGGTTAATTGTCGAACAATGCTTTATTAGATTAAAATTTCTTTCATTCGATTAATTGAAAACATCCGTTTAAACTTTATTTCTGTGTATTTTTGCCTTCATCCAGTAGATGGCGTTGCTGCTCTCTCAGCCTGTCCTACTCTACCTGCTCAGCCCTGTTGAGCTGTACAGAGAGCCGGCCGCCTCCATAATTAAACGCGTGAACCTTTAGTTTTATTTGCGACACAACAATAATAATGGACTACACCAACCTCGACGGAAAAGTAGCGAAGGCTGTAGCAGACCGTCCAGCACTAAGCTAGCTGTAGCTAACGTTAGCTTCTTTTTGTTGAGTTTAACTCCGTGTGAAAAAAACAAAACAAAAATGTTAGTCACTACAAATAATAAACATGAAGTTAATCGCGTCTGTGTGACGTAACCCGGCCAGTGAACAAATCAAATGAACAGTAACTGATGTCAAATCATGGCAGCAGCAAGAACCATGGAATGTAAACAAACACAGTTCCAGTACTCATTTGTATGTTTACCCCTCTCAGGTCATGTTTATAGTTTGTTTTTGAGTAAGTCTTTAGATTAAAATGTTAAAATATTAAATGTTAGTTTTACATTTTTCTGTTCAGGGTGGATTAGGTGTTTTACTTTTTTTTTTCCCCAACTAGCAACCTAACAGATTCCTGTTTTGTTATATTTTATAAATATCCATCCATTTTCTTCCGCCTATCCGGGGTCGGGTCGCGGGGGCAGCAGCTTCAGAAGGGAGGCCCAGACCTCCCTCTCCCCAGCCACTTCTTCCAGCTCCTCCGGGGGAACTCCAAGGCGTTCCCAGGCCAGCCGAGAGACATAGTCCCTCCAGCGTGTCCTGGGTCTTCCTCGGGGCCTCCTCCCGGTGGGACGTGCCCGGAATACCTCACCAGGGAGGCGTCCAGGAGGCATCCTTACCAGATGCCCGAGCCACCTCAACTGGCTCCTCTCGACGTGGAGGAGCAGCGGCTCTACTCTGAGTCCCTCCTGGATGACCGAGCTTCTCACCCTATCTCTAAGGGAGAGCCCAGCCACCCTGCGGAGGAAACYCATTTCKGCCKCTTGTATCMGGGACCTCGTTCTTTCGGTCATGACCCAAAGCTCATGACCATAGATGAGGGTAGGAACGTAGATCGACCGGTAAATCAAGAGCTTCGCTTTCTGACTCAGCTCTCTCTTTACCACGACGGACCGGATATTTTATAAATATGTCCAAGTTTAATAATGTGAGAGAAATCCACAATTTTCTGTTTATTCAGTCAGTGTTTACTCACACAGCTGGCACAGTAAGTTTAATAAAGTATAATACTGTACTATTTTTTAATTCAGTGTAAAAAAATTAGCCCTTCATGTCATAGAAAGACCCTTGATTCAAGAGAATGTCAGGTTTTTATGAAAATGGCCGCTTATCAATTAATCGTTAAGCGATCGATAAGATCAATCAACTTTAGATTAATCCATTAATCGATAACTTGCATCTCTAAATACAGTACATGGCATGCCCTGTGCCCCCGCTCTGCCCGGAGCAGTTTTGCTGTCGATAACAGTTAAGCTGCTAACTGTTTAGCTTTCCTGTGTTTTTGTTTGGTTCTTATTGCATTCAGATGCCACCCCAAAAGCATTGTTGACATTTTATGGACCACATCCAATATTTGCGTTTTGTCATGATTCATGGGTACTCTGAAAATGTAACCCATGCTAAAACTGAGGCTTCAGTGTGAATAACAATAACATAATACAAGCCTAATGGAGAATAAAATATAATGTGCAAAGTTCCCAATGCATTGAAACAAAAATGATTCTAAGCTTTACTCACAATTAAAAACCACTACTGTCATTGTAGATGTTCTTATGAAAGATGGTTTAAAATTAGCCTGCGTTAGTCGTGCTTGCTGAGAATGCATCACCAGCTTTGTGGTTTTCCAAGATGAAATTCTGATCTGGCTGACTGAAAGTTCAAAGGGTTTCAAACAAAAAAAATGCAAATGCACAGTTCAAAAGCAAAGCCTTAATACCAACAAGAAACCTCCATTATGTTTACATGCAAACTGTTTTAAAAAAGGCTTTTTCCCAAATGGGTTCCAACAAAACATATATTGTTTTTGTTATTATTAAAGCTTTCAAGCTTTGGTCTACCAAAGAGTCCAGACTGCAGGGAAATGTCCTCCTGTTGAAGCTGGTGGTCCTGATGCTAACAGATTATTAGCATATTAGCTTCCAGCCATTGCTTTTTATGTCCATTAAATGTCAGCATTTGCATGTAGCAACAGTTTAAATAATCTCCTTCTGTGCCTGTAGGTTTGTGCGGACCATCCTGCCTTTCTCTCAGGAGTTCCAGAGGGATAAGCCCCCCAACGCTCAGCCTCACTATCTGTACGGGTCAAAGGTGAGTACATTTTTCTTTTATCATCCCTCCCAGAGAAATCCTCACTTCTACTTTATTCCCTTGGATTCCAGGAGCAGAGGATTTTTTTTTCTTTGTTTCTTTTTTTTTAATTGACTTCAGCCGTGACCCGACCAGCTGTGCACAAGCACATGTTGAAGCCAAATGTTAACCACGTCATAGTATGAGTTATCTATATAATACAAGGGGAGAACTTTAATATGGGAAACATGGTGTGCAAAAGAATAAATGGGGACAATGCATTTATGCAAAAAGAAACTTGATAAATCACAAAAACAAAAAGGTAAATGTCTGAGCTGCTTATTTATAAGAGACGAACTGGTGAAACAGCTTATATATTTAAGTTGTTGGTGCAAAACATTTAAATGGTTCAAATTAAAATGTAATTTTAAAGACAAATATGATTTTCATTTAGTGGGTAAAAAAAGGCTCAATGACAATTCAGCCAGGGCGAAACAATACTGTGATGACCTTAATCCAGTCGATTAAAGTTGGCTTGCTGTCAGCCAGCTTAGCGAACATCCTCGTGGTCTTGGGTAATTACGTGTCCGGAGATCTGCGTGGACATGAGCGAGGGCTGGATGATGGTGGCGCGTTTGATGCTGTCCTCGCTGTTGCTCCGGGGCGTGAAGAGGTGTCCCGACTCGGACGCGTCCTGGCGGGTGGAGTTGGCCACCACCGTGCAGCTGTCGGCGGCTCGCCTGGGGATGACGGAGCACGTGTTGCGGAGGCACCCCCACAGCAGGACGCCGGCGATGACGAGGAGCAGGAGGCAGCAGGTCAGCCAGACGCCCACGGCCAGCTCCCAGCTCGCCCTGTCGTGGCCCTCGCTGCTCTCGCTCTGAGTGCTGAACACCTGGCACTGGTCCCGCACCGGATTGGCCGCCTGGCACGTCACGCACAGGAAGTAGGCGGTCTGCGGGAGGAGGTTGGCCAGGTGCGTGCTGGTCTGGCTGACGGGGATGCGTTCCTCGTGCTTGAAGCTTTTCCGAGTGAAGCCCATGAGCAAACTGTTCCAGTTGGGGTCGTACATGACGCTGTAGAAGGTGTCCAGGCAGGTGGGGGAGGCTGGCCAGCTCACCCTGGCTGAGGTGGAGGAGATGTTGTAGATCGTTACGCTCATTATGATGATACACGTGAAACACTTCCTCTGGGGTTTACAGTCGAACGCTCCCAGTTTTAAACCAAACTGTAAAAGAAAAAAACATGACCATTACACCTGTTTCTAAAGTAGACATGTTGTGTTTTTAAATTATTCTTTTTCACATTTAAATCTTTCAGTTGGGGTCTTTATAAAGTGGAACTGCTTTGGTCTGATCTCCTCTTATTGTAACTCCACAAGCCCTTCTTTCACTCCTTTTTTGAGGTGTGTCTCAGATTAACTCGTTTTGAGGCTGTCTCTTTAAATCCAAACATGGTGCTTTGTGCCCCGCCCCCCTCCAGCTTCCAGACCGATCCATTCTAGTTTGATAGAGGGGTTTATGATGATATAGCTGCGCAGAAGCTTTTTATTTCCAAATGAATATATGTCGGCAAGGAAAGACTTGTACATCCAGCCAGAGTCTGACCCAGAACCAGAGTCTGACCCAGAACCAGAGTCTGACCCAGAACCAGAGAGTGACCCAGAACCAGAGTCTGACCCAGAACCATTGGAGAATAAAGACCACCAAATTGTAGTTGGTAAGTCCAAACCTTATTTGGCAGTTCCATCACAAATAATTTGATGTAATAATTTAGAAAATGTCATAAAAAATAGAGAAAACTGAACGGGCTAAAAAATCTGACCCAAACATAATCTAAAGATATCTTTGCAGCACCAGGAGAGACTAAATTCAACTTCTCTGCCTCCTAGAGACTCCAAGTTCACAACAAAATGCTTTTAATGGCTTAAAAATTGGGTTTTGCGTGATTTGTCTACTTTAATCCAATTTTACTCAATAAATAATCAAAACATCCGTGCTGTAGAAGCATTTGTCTTTTTTAGCTTTTAAAAAAATCCTAAATGTGGGGTATGGGGGGGGGGCAATATGAGAGATTAATAATAAGCATTGTACGAAGGATTATGGGTGAAGAAGCGGGATGAAGAGGAACATGTGCAGCTGTTCAGTGAATGACATAATGCAGGATGGATGGTGAAGAGGCTTATCTGTGCTGGGAGTCACCTGTTGGGAGATTTGGTGATGATCTGTCAACTTTAAACTCTTACAGACCTGCTGGACAGGTTCAAGTTTTACTCCCAAAGATGGGCTATGCTTAAGAAATACCGTTTTTCTCTGGCAGATGTAAAACACCACTTTTAAAAAAAAAATTAGTTCACTTTTTAGAGTTGTTTTTCCATTTTTTGTCCCCATCTCTGCCTGTTAACTAAACAGTCATCTCTACAATTACTTAGTCATCAGTGCTCATCATTCCAGAGCATAGCATGGATAGAAGGCTGACTTACCGGGATAAACGCAGCCAGCATGTGACGACCATACCAGTCTGTGCCCGATTAGATTTTCCGCCGTCATCTACTCCATCCTCACCGAGTCAGAAAGAACCAACGCTGCGAGCTGCTGTGTGCGACTGGAGCAGAGATCAGTGTGTCTTTATCTCAAAATCTGCCACACTAGAGGGAGTGTTACTGGATTAGAGCAACAGCAGCAGGAGAGGGAGTTAAAATCTCCTGCTTTGGATGTTGGAAATAAAAATTAAGTACATTTTGTGGGCATACTGTGGGCCATCTCTGGATCATATTTTGCTCAGTGATTGTTCTGTTTTTTGCAGGTTAATCTGCAGACATTATAGTAATGTACAATTTTTTTTAAATCTCTGGGTCAGTCTGTTTTCTAGTAGTGAAGCCCAGAAGGAGATGATATGTAGTTCAGCTGGTTGATCCATCTGTCCAATTGTTAAGTCCATCATAACAAACAACCAAGCTGTCATGAAATTTGGTGTTAAAATTCATCAATCCATCTGTTTATTCCTGCTAAACTGAAGTCAGGGCAAGGGGGTTAGAAGTTCAAATTGTTTTTCAAATTTCTAGGTCTGCCTTAGTGGGATCTGCCTAGAAAACCTCGAAACAGAACCATCCAGAGAGACACCTGAATTTCTTTAATGCCGTCATCCAGGTGGAGCTCGGAGGAGACTATGGAGCTCCTCACAAGCTCCTGTCACTCATTAAAAGGGCAGTGTATTAGAAAGAATTTGATATGATGCATATCATGACACAGGGCTCACGATACTGTGAGCAAGGTGATATAAAGTATTGCAATTTTATTTCCCAAAGATTCTAATAAAAAAACTCAGTATTTTTTGTTCCAGATTTCTCATTTTATCCATATTTCAATATGCCATTAAACAGTTGGATAATATATTTGTGGCAGCTTTAGGATTTATAATATTAATTTACTATAAAAATATGATATATCTTGGAGGAGCTGACTCAGCTAGGTCATGGTCTAAATCAGGGGTGTCAAACTCATTTTCAATGAGGGCCACATGAGGATCGTGATGGTCCTCAAAGGTCCAGTTGTAATTAACTTCAATGTTTCGTGTTTAACTTCGACTCACAAAGTGTCACGTTCCTCATATTGTTACAACTGATCACTGCTAACAAACAATAACTGAGCTCTACCTGGTATTTCATGTAGAAACAGTGTTTAACATGTCCTCTTATAAACACTGAAAAGTACTACGTGTACAACTGACTAAATGTGAACAAAAATAATACAGAAATAGTATTAAAAGTAAGAGTTTTACTCAGAGTTGTGGTGGGTAGCTGCCTTATTGAATAATGGACCTCCCACTTCCTGTCGGGGAATTCCCACAGTTTAAATTTACAACTTGTAAGTGGGGAAATTCCCACTTCCCAGTACAAGTAGGCTGCAGCAAAACGTAATGTTATGCATATAACTACTGTTCCCTGAAGGAAAGGAACGAGGTACAACATCATGTATGGGAACCACGCCCCTGCGTGTCCTGGCTGAAGCCACCTCTAATCACGCCTTTAGGCAGGTGACGTGATGACGACAGATGTCAGGCTCCGCCTGCACATATAAATATTGTCACCGTGAAATATTGTTCACCGAGCCCAGCTGTGCAGCGGGGCCAACATGTGTTGTACCTCGTTCCTTTCCTTCAGGGAACAGTAGTTATATGCATAACATTACGT
>NW_013952731.1:225216-241152 GCF_001266775.1 Austrofundulus limnaeus
ACGTAATGTTATGCATATAACTACTGTTCCCTGAAGGAAAGGAACGAGGTACAACACATGTTGGCCCCGCTGCACAGCTGGGCTCGGTGAACAATATTTCACGGTGACAATATTTATATGTGCAGGCGGAGCCTGACATCTGTCGTCATCACGTCACCTGCCTAAAGGCGTGATTAGAGGTGGCTTCAGCCAGGACACGCAGGGGCGTGGTTCCCATACATGATGTTGTACCGAGTGAATTGACTGAAAGGGAACTAGCTGGTGAAAATGCTGTGAAATGGAGATTTTTCACGTCAAATTTCGCCAGCTACGTTTGAACCCAGTGCACGTCCACCTGGTGGTGGAATGCTGTCATTTCACAGATAAAATAATTAGCATGCATTATGGGAAATGTAGTTTATGGTCAATGCTGTGTGACTTTAAAGCAGCATTATCTTATTTTAAGACAATACGTTTTTGAAGCTCTTGCGGGCGACATAAAAAGCTGTGGCGGACCACAAGTTTAACACTTGTGGTCAAAACCTTGAAAGTGACTTTCTGTTGAGGATTAACTCATGTCGGCTTCAAAACTTGAGTCAAACACACCACTTGTGGTGGTTTTCTAAAACGTCATGACGGGTGTCACCTGACTTTACTGTAAAGAGAAAAACCTTTTTTTCTTCTAATATTTCAGCTGTAATCCTTGTTGATTTAATTAAACATTGCTGCACATATTCTTGTGCCTAACTTTATTCTAATTTTCTTCTCTTCTCTGTGTGTCTAGACCTTGAACCTGGCCTACACCAGCATATTTAGCTGCTACAGGAACTTTCTGGGGCCCCCTCACATTAAAGCCATGTGCAGACTGCTGGGCTACCAGGGCATCGCTGTGGTGATGGAGGAGCTGCTTAAAGTCGTCAAGAGCCTGGTGAGGAGGATGAGGAGCAGGGACTGTGTGCAGAAGGCCTGGCCTCAGGGCTGGAACAGGAAAAATCCAGAATGTCAGAGGAAATACTGCAGTTTCAGTTGGTTTGTTCTTGGCTGTGCAGCTTCAGGGGACCATACTGCAGTACGTGAAGACTCTGATGGAGGTGATGCCCAAGATTTGCAGGCTTCCTCGCCATGAGTACGGCTCTCCTGGTAGGTGAAAATATAACCTGGATTCACACAGAACTCTCTGCTTCAGAGACATTAAAGATCAACTGTGTGGGAGATAACAGGGCCATCTTTGTGTTCCAGGTATCCTGGAGTTCTTCCACCACCAGCTGAAGGACATCGTCGAGTACGCCGAACTGAAGACCGTGTGTTTCCAGAACCTGAGGGAGGTGGGAAACGCCCTCTTGTTCTGCCTGCTGAGTGAGCAGAGTCTGGTACGGATCATAAATCTGCAGTGTAAAGATCTTGTTTTGTGTTGGCGCCCAGCAGCTGTTTAACGTCTCCAGCATCTGTTCTAGTCGCAGGAAGAAGTTTGTGATTTGCTCCATGCTGCACCGTTCCAGAACATTCTGCCCAGAGTTCATGTCAAAGGTAAATATTGTGTTGTAGAGCAGTGACTCTCAGCTTCTACCAGATATGTTTTTAGTTTAATATCCTTACAATCACTGACTTGTAGCTATTTTAATAAATGACATATTTTGCTAATCACCATGCAGTTATACACACATGACAGAACACAAKTGTGGCTTGGAGATCTTTGTAGCAGTTTAGATAACTAACACAGACAGGACTTTAAACTAGATTCAGTAACAGTTTTACTTTAATTTACTGAATTTCTTAATATCACGTCAAGTTCTCTAAGCCGGTGGTTCCCAAACTTTTTGTCTTCTGACCCACAAACTATCAAGGGCAAAAACTTGTGACCCCAAATATTACTGGTCTGAGTACATGAACTTCATTAATAACCCTAAAAACACAGGCTTTTTGACAATATAAACAGCTTATACACAAATATAAATACTTTTTTTCACTTATTTTGTGTTTTTGTATTGATTATAGGGAAAATATTACATCACCAATTATTTTATTACCCTTTAAATTGATTTCTGGAGATTATCAAGGTGCTTCATGACCCATAACTGGGTCCCAAGCCCAACTTTGGGAACCAAAGTGCAGTGGTTCCCAAACTTTTCAGCTTTTGACCCACAAATAACAGTAGCAGAGACCTGTGACCCCAACTGTTTTTGGATGATAAACATTTGTATCAGGTCAACAAAACATGGGCATAGTAACAATATTTTTTATACTACATTTATCCGTTTTAAATACACTAACCTCACTCCTTTGTAACAACTAAGGCAAAAATGTVATTAATTCAGAAAATCTTTTCAGGACCGCACCTTGATGTTTCGGGACCCCACTTTGGGTCCCGACCCCAACTTTGGGAAACACTGCTCTAAGCCACTTGTGTCWAACTCAAGGCCTGCTGGCCAAATCTGTCCCTTAACATTTTATCTGGCCCCAAAAGTAATATTTTAAATGTAGTTTTATCATTTCTCTTTGTGTTACTGCAGTCTTTTCACAGCCATTAGTGGTCGACTTAAATTCTGTATTCTCTATTTTTAAAGTCAAATAATTGAAATTTTAGTGAAGTTTTTTTTAGCTTTTTTGCTTGATTGTGATTAAAATGTACTGTATCTCTAATAATCAGTCAATGAAAATGTGTTTTTCTAAATCAGAGGTGCCCAAAGTGAGGCCTGTGGGCCAATGATTACTAGGTTGTAATCTGTTGTCCTATGTAGTGCTGGGCGGTATGACCAAAATTTTAAATAACATTTTCAACACTGGTTTCACGGTATATCACGGCATTTTTCTTTTCATCACAGGCCAGCTGATAATAAAATGTACAAACACTGCTTGTTAACTTTTTTCTTTTACAGTACCTCTGCCTGTGTTGCTGTTTCCCTCCTCTGTGTGTTTTCTCTGACTGGTGGTTGTACTAGACAGTAATCACACATTTTGGTCCGGTCGTGAAGGAGGAGGGTTAAGAAAAGATTATGATCGGGTTTATTGTTTTATGTTATTTAATAAAGCTTATCAGCACGACTCACCTTGCACACCAGTCAACTCAACTCCACTACAAACTACTTCCCCCGGGCTTTTCACAATAGAACCACGCTAAAGTCTCCATGCATTAACGTCTCCATATTAACGTCGCATGTTTAATCTGTGAACGCCACTGAAGAGGTGTTTACTACATTCAGCGATGGCGAAAACGGGATGTTTTTTTAATGTCAGTCAATATAAGCAGCAGAATCGCTACCCACCGCTGCAACAAGCTGCTCAACAATAACATTAGCATGCTAATGCGCATAGCGGTGCTGCGAGGAAAAGTGTCCCCTGGGAAACAGTTCACTGGCGGGCACAACGAAACGTTCCGAACGTGTTCAGGCTTTTTAAACCGGTATGTCTGGTAATCAGAAAATTCATATCATAGCAAAAATAAAAAACTGTATTCAGTATGAACCAGTATACCGCCCAGCACTAGTCCTATGTAGAAACACAGTATTTCCACCTAAAGTCATCCCCTTTATTGGCCCACTGACTATATAAGGGGCAGTTAGTCAAAAACGTGGGCCACCACACTGTCTGCTAGTTTTAATCATTAAATAAAAGGACTGTACCAAAAATGTATTTGTATTTCTGCACTACACTCCTGTTCTATAAATACAAGCTGCACCGGAGCATCCGGTCAGAGGCAGGTTAAAATTTAAACACTGAACTAAACAAGCGTAATTATTCAATCTGTTCTGATTGCACCACTCCAGAATCAACTTGTATCATCCATATTTAGCTACTTTGTAAAAAATGAGCTGATTGTGACATCTGGTCAAACGCTACAGTGTTCCCACTGGAGTTTGATGGAGGTCATATTTAAAATACAATGTGAATTGCAAAAACATGGACTTGACCATTAAGACCTGCAGTGTGAACTTAGCCTCAGTAATCCCACTTCCTGTCTTTGTTCTGTAGAAGGGGAACGCCTGGATGCCAAGATGAAGCGCTTGGAAGCTAAATACACGGCGCTGCACATGGTCCCACTCATAGAGCGCCTTGGAACCCCCCAGGTAGAACCAGTGTGACCGTGACAAAGTTTCTTTATAACAACAGAATCATTGTTTAGATCTTGAGGACATCAGTTTCTTCTGGACTCATTCCTCCCCTGCCGGACTTTTCTTTAGCAAATAGCCATTGCCCGTGAAGGTGACCTGCTGACCAAGGAGAGGCTGTGCTGCGGCCTGTCCATGTTTGAAGTCATCCTCGCGCGCGTGCGAGGCTTCTTGGACGACCCCATCTGGCGCGGGCCGTTGCCCAGTAACGGCGTGATGCACGTGGACGAATGCGTGGAGTTCCACCGCCTCTGGAGCGCCATGCAGTTCGTGTACTGCATCCCTGTGGGAGCGCACGAGTTCACTGTGGAGTGAGTGTCGCAGCGTGCACRGCAGCGGCAGCTCTGGGGTTGCCAGACCCTCACTCGTGTTTGCCCTCTCCTTGTTCTCCAGGCAGTGCTTTGGAGACGGTCTCCACTGGGCGGGCTGCATGATCATCGCTCTCCTGGGCCAGCAGAGACGCTTCGACATCCTCGACTTCAGCTACCACCTCCTGAAGGTGCAGAAACACGACGGCAAAGATGAGGTCATCAAGAGCGTGGTGAGTTAGAGACGAAGAATAACACAACACTGTTACACAACCTTCAAGCTGTATTCAGCCTAAAGCTGGGAAAAACTCACCCTGATAAGTATGGCGTTACATTTGTGCCACCAGCTTGAGCGCGCAGTAACACTGATTTGAGAGCAGATCTCAGTGTTGGCACAAATGTAACACCATAGATATCATGATAAAAAATGCTGCCATTTTGTTGATGATGAACTGATTCTCTCTCTTTTTTTGTGCGTTACAATATGCTCTTGTCTATATTTGAGTTATTCTTGTTATCTTTCATTGTGCTGGAACCTGAGTTCATGTTTCCTTGTATCATGAGCAAACATGAATTGTGTTTTACCACCTACTATGTTGCCTCTGTGTCCGTCCTTGTTTTCGACATACTTAATGTTAGCATTTATTTAGGGAAGCACTGATATGAAAATTTCAGCCTATATYAGATAYTAATATTGCTGTTATGGCTGATAAACGATATTTACAGATATTACATAAACACACACATTATTATATACATACACACACAAACACACTTGTGTGTTTTTTCGATACCATAAAAAATCAACCAGATCTCTGACATAACGCTACTTCACTTATTTCTGGCTGTGCAGCATCACTATCATGATCAAACAGATACCACTTGACCGACAATCTCTCCTCCAGAAACAGAAACACAAAGCGAAAAAATGGGAAATCAACATCGGACGTTAATATCGGCCCAGTTTTACTTTTCGGACCGATACGATATTCTACAAAATGACCAACATCGGCCGATACCGATGATTTACTGATGGTGGTCAGAGGGTCCGGTGGCGCCGGTGCATGGCAGCCYCRCCTCTGTCAGTGTGTCTCAGGGCAGCTGTGGCTACAGTGTAGTTTGCCATCATCARTGTGTGAATGTGAGTGTGAATGGGTGAATGTCTGTTAGTGTAAAGTACTTTGGGGTCCAGAGGGACTTGATAAAGCGCTCTACAGTATAAGTTCAGTCCATTTAATGCCGATACATCGTGCATCCCTACGTTTTTGCTAATATTTGACCTGTCTTCCTCCAGTTCTCCGTAAATTTGTTGATCTTCCTCGCTTTTGTCAAGATCCTCGTCTTCCTCCACAGCTCGAGAATTTACCAACACTTCTCTGAAGTGTTGCCGTTATTGTCCCAGAGGTTTCACAACAAAATAAAATTTTTAGGTTTTTTGACACGGTGGAAGCAACCCGTCAGAATAAAAGCGGTAACACACAACTGTTCCTTGCAATGACTTCTGGTTTAGTGGTTCAGTCCCAAGATAACRCGTTGATTTAATTAGCCTCCTACATTACAGGACCTGCAGTGGGATTATATTACACACATACTGATGCGATACTCAAATAATATACATATATCGTGCAGCTCTAGTGTTTTTTACATGACTTTTGGGTTTAGACCAATATTTATATTTCCAGCTCCTGAATGACAGGACAGTGATAAAGTTTAGTTATGAGCTGTGTTCGAATACAAAGACTATTCCAGATATTTTAAGATGAACATTGTCTGGGTTGTAGATTATGAATGCTATCGGGTCATTAAGTCTAACATGGGTTCAGAGCTCAGCTAAGATCAAAAGGTATTGCACTTGTCTTAAAAATAATTCCTTCAAAGTTTCATAGTAGTTCAAATAAAAACCTTTTAACCTTTGCACTGCTTTCAGTTTTATATCACACTCTTACTTTAGTAGAAATATAAAATTTCTGCTGAAAGTGATTTTAGACTTTACCTTCAGCTGCTGTTTGTTCTTTCAAATAATGTTGTAAATAATCTTGTGACGAGACATGATGACTGTAAAAGTTCATGATGTTCACACAAAGACCTGTAATGTTTAAGGCTGTGATCTACTTTAGTCTTGGCTGGAGTCAGTCCTGCCAGGCTTAAACTGTGTTTCAGGTGGATCAATGGTCAGCACTTTTGACTCACAGCGAGAAGATCGTGGGTTAGGTTAGGGTTTGGACACGGGGGTTGCCTCCCTTATAAAAGAGACCTGTGGTGTTCATGTGGTTAGTCTGGTTGTATTTGAACATTCAGCTACTCAAYAGTGATCTAGTTTCCTTCATGTGGAACTGAATCTGTGATCCCGAGTCTGTCCAGATAACAGAAGCAAACAGAGCTCCTGCTTCACTTCAGGGAGTCCAGAGTAACAGCTTTACATCCCCACTACTGAACGTCATCCTTCATGGTGGTCTCATGATAGTGGTGGTCACCAATACGCTCATCTGACTTCAACATGTACTCTACCAGCTGTCAGCTGTTTGATTTCCACAACAAAGAAAGAGCAGTTACTGGTGATAGTTACAACAGGAGTCCTCAGAGTTCAGGGTATTCAGAAATATTAAATTTGTTTTTGTTTTCCAAGTTAAAATAAAGTAAGAAAAAAATGTGTTTTTGGACTTTTCCTTCTTAAATGAGAGATTATGGTCAAATAATGGAAAAGGGTGTCATTRTTTTAGTTAATTAAAACTAACTAAATAACGGAAACTGAAATTGAAAAAACACTGTAGTTAACTGAAATAAATAAAACCTGTAATAAAATGAAAAAAATAACTAAAACTGTATTATCTTCTTACAAAACTAAAACTAGCTGAAATTATAGATAAAATATCCTTAGTTTTAGTGTTTGTCAATTTATTTTGAGCCGTGTGGACTGATTAAACTAATATTTTTCTTCAAATTGAGCAGTTTCACATTAACTGTGGGCAGTTTACGACACATCATGGTCTGTAACGTCGCCTGTTTACAGTCTGCTGCTGCTCAGTGCTCGCCTGCAAAATGACAACAACAAAAGTTGGGAGAAAGTAGTAAAGTCCAATTTGGGATTTCTTCGAATATGACTGAGAGAAAATGAAAAGCGTCTTGTAGCGGAAACAGGTAATAGAGTAGGTGGAATACTTCTCAAGGGACTAATTAACTGAGTATCTTGACAAGCTAGCTTCTCTCAAAGGCACAGTGTGTAGGATTTGTTGTTTTCAGCGACATCTAGTGGTTGAGTGGTTGAATCATCCTCCCTGGTCCTCCCCCCACCCCCACCCCCCGCTTCCAAATGCAAAGGAGTTGCTACGGTGTCTCTCAGGTGTCAAAAACCTTTGATAATTCCAGCCTCGATGTCTACCAGCAGCTTCAGGGCTAGTGATGTTTCAASTGGTAAGATTATGAGCTTTAATAAGTAAAATTATCCCAGCTACAATGACAGACAACAAATATTACATTTATAGTATTACAACTAAAACCGTTTTTGATGACGCCACCGCAGTTTGTCCTTCATGAGCCGTCGTAGACAAGATTGCGGTGCAAGATGGCGGCTGCCTGTAGGGCGACCCTCGACCATGGAGATATAAACAGCTTTTTATAAGGTAAAAATAATAAAACAAGGTCTTTGTCTGCAATGATTAGACATGTTTTTTATTATTGTCATTAGTGATTATCTCAATTTCGGCTAAAAGAATTGACAAAATCCTACACACTGTGCCTTTAATAGTTTCCGTGAAAACAAAAAAACAAACAAACAAACAAGTCCAGCCAGGTAGCACCAGGATCTAGACAACTCTTGTCACCTTCTTAAAACAATTGCACAAGTCCTTTATTGGCAAAATTGAGTTACAGGATTATGTTAGGAAGGTGTTGCTATAACAGACTGCTTTGACTGATGATCAAAAAAGCTGCTGGTTAGTTAACTCACAGGAACACTTCAAGCTGGAGGTTGCATTGGCAAATATCAAACTACAAAACAAAACTTAATACTAGAACTAATAAAAACTAAACTAAAACTAAACAATAAAAATTCAATAATAACTAATAAAAACTAGGAAATCCACTGTAAAAGCTAATTAAAACTAACTGAATTAAAAAAGTCACAACTAAATAAAACTAAACTATAATGAAAAGTCCTAAACTTATAACCTTGGTGTCATGAGGTCACCTTGTGATTGATTTCTCACATCAGTCCTTGAGTTTAAACTGTTGCTGAAGGAAGAGAGCCAACAGAAGGGGACACATTCAGTTTCACAGACACTGTGTGTACTTCTGGTGAGAACAGGCTTTTTTCTGTAATATGTCTTTAGATGAGTTTTACTATGACAGCATCTTGCAGCGCAGCTATGAATGCAAACATAGWAAACACTAAACAGTTAAACATGTTGCTGACAGATCTGCAGCTCTGCAGGCTGTCTTTTCTCAGTGGAAGTGTAGTTTTATAAAATCAGCATTGTACTGGTTTAGCTGGGCTGCCTGACTGTGGTGGGGGTGAGGGATACTCTGGACATCTGAAAGCACTTTGTTTGGTTCATGTTTCTTTATCTTAGAACCAATAAACTGTTAGGACATTTTATTAACTTTAATTAATTAGTGTTTGGTAATTTTTTTTGTAACGATGCTTTTTAGCAACGAATCTTATAATATTTGAAATCCTGTTCATTTCCTTTTAAATAGAACCACGTTTGTAAGGAACATGCATGTGTGGGATGAGCTGTAGAGCTGAGGATGTGGGTTGTGAACATGAAAAATTAGCTAAATCTTCTCTGTCAAACAGATTATTATTATTTTGTTGTTGTTACTTTGGAGACTGTCTCCATTATTTTGTTTTGAGCTTCTGGTACTTCCAGGTGCTGCTATAAGATTTATTGTTACAGAAAAGAAATAATCTACCAAACACTCATTTATTAACTTTTTTATATATAAAGAAACACTTGTAAAKTGAGCTGTGGAGAAACAGCCATGAACTTATCTATTCAGGAACCAAAACATTTAGAGAATGCCGAAAATGATTTATTTCTGCTAAATTAAAAGTTGTTGGCATTAAAACTTTAAATATATCTCAGTGGGATTCAATTCAAATTCAAAAATACTTTATTGATCCCAGAGGGAATTTGTGTAATGGATGACAGGATGCTAGGTTTATTCATAAAATGATGTGACTTATAATGCATTATTTCACTGTGTTTAAATGAAATAAATCATCTTTAATGCTGAAGCAGAATTAAAGTCTTGATGCTAAATTAACCACCTGCTGCTTTTATCTGTAACTGATAGTGAATCAGGTCACTTCAGATATTTCATTCCTCAGTTGTAAGATTAAAGTTGTTACTTCAAAAAAAAAAGTTCAAGAGTTGTGATGAAAAAATTAAAGCTCAGCTGATTTTAATGCTGTTCTTCACAGAATGATCACATCTTCACTTTATCAAACTCTTTTCTGAAGCTTAAAATCTTGATGTTTGATTCCTCTTAATCTCTATTCAACCCTCTGCACACAGTTATCAGCAACCAGTTGAGCCAGTTCAGTGGAAGACTGCTTTTCCCAATGCAGAACCAMCAGACTAAGAAAGTGTTTTGTCCCTCAAGCGATAAGGCTGTACAACTCCTCACTGGGAGGGAGGGGTCCAACTAGTCTACAGCATAACTAGTGTATAATGTTTACTTTGACCTTCGCTTTGATTGTTGTCTTGTTTTTATGATGTTAAATGTGCAATATCTCCATTTGACTGGTACATTGCTTCCCTTATTTTAATCTGTATTGTGCTGATGCTGCTGGAAACGTAATTTCCCTGAGGGAACCCTCCCAAAAGGGAWCAATAGTTTTATCTAATCTAATCTAATCTATTCTCAGAAAAGGCTATTTTCACTTGTTTATTCTCCGCATTTTGCTAATAAACTGTAGTTTAGAGGGAAAAGTAGCAGATTTGAAAAGAACGTGTTGTAATTTTAAGTTTTAACTCATTTTTCTTYTAGCCTCTGAAGAAGATGGTGGACAGGATTCGCAAATTCCAGGTTCTCAACGACGAGATCTTTGCCGTCCTGAACAAATACCTGAAGTCTGGAGACGGGGAGAACATGCCGGTGGAGCACGTCCGCTGCTTCCAGCCTCCGATCCACCAGTCGCTCGCCAGCAGCTGAGGCGCTGCTACAAATATAAACCCTGTGGACCAGTGACAAGTTCCAAACACTGCCAGCATTACCAGAACATCCACACCTTGTTTTTAGCTCTTTAGTGACAAAGGACCATTAAATCCAATAAGTTGGGCCACYTTTTTTTTTGTATTCACTTGTGCCTTATGAGAAAAGAATTAATTATTTTATACTTTAAAAAAACAACAGATGAGGGATGGAAGCTAGCTTTTTATCAGATGACTATTTAAAGGTTTGCAGTGGTGAAATATTAGGTGGAAGTAATTTTGTACTGCATGCTAAAACATTAAAGGAAACAAAAGTAGCAAAGCTTGTACTCATGTTAAGCATTCACTGTGCCTTGTAATGTTTTAATCATTTTAATTCAATAAATATGTTACAAATCTGTTTGTCAGGAGTTTATGTAACACCCCCACATGAAAAAGAAATCAGAACGACTCCCAAAGTAAATTGTTACGTTTCAAGTATCACAAAAACTCAAATCAGAGTGAATACCCAATTAGACGTAATCATCGTCAGTAGGTCCTTGTACAGAATATATATTTATATTTTTACTGTTTCGATTCTTGATTCATACAAAGTTCAGTGCATGAAAAAGCATTGGAAAACATCTCATAAAAAGAAACCTCTTTACAGAGCTACAGAGGAATGAAATGAAGTCCTGTAATATGACCGAGTCATATTCTGAGAGAAGTAAGGCAAATTAAAACAAATACAATCTGGGGGTCCGTCCGTCCCCCCCTCACAGTTGATTGTCTCATTTAGAAACCACGGTTAACCCAAARGAAAAACAGTTTGTTAAGCGTCTAAAGAGGAAGTCATTGCTCCGTTCCTTCTAGACACGCTGTCAAAAGGAGACACGTCCCTGTCCTCCATGTCCTCTGTGGACTCGTTCTGTAGCAGCTCGTAGGTGGAGTGCGACGCCATGCCGTTGGACACGGGACCGGCCCGCTCCTCCCTCCTTATGGACACGGCCAGGGCGGCCAGGCTGACGCTGACGTCTTTGAAGGCGTGGAGCAGGAAGATGCCCACAATGATGGTGAGGAAGCCGCTGAGCGTCCCTATCACGTCGTCCACGCCCATGTGCTCCCACTCCTTGAAGAGGATGGCGGAGCAGGTGAGCACCGACGTAGTGAAGAACACGTAGTAGATGGGCGTCACCAGGGAGGTGTTGAATATGTCCAGGGCCTTGTTCAGGTAGTTGATCTGTGTGCTCACGCAGCCCACCAGGCCGAAGAGGAGGATCCAGGCCAGTGGGTTTTTCAGCACGTTCTTCCCTGCAATCGCCTCCTTGATGGCRATCCCCAGTCCTTTGACGCAGGACACAGACAGCGCCCCTATCACCGAGCAAATGGTGATGTAGACCAGGATGTTGGTCTGACCGTGGCGTGGACTGACGACAAATATGAAGATCAGAGCCACGATGACCACCAGAGTGGCAAAGACAAAAAATCCTGAGAAAATTGACAACAAAAAAAAACAGAATTTGATAAATGTCATATTTCAGCAATGACTGGGAGTCCTTACTAGTCATAACATTAAATGTTTGATAAACATTTACTTCAGCTATTAAAAAACAAGACTGTAAAAATAATGTAGGCTCAGTTTTTATAAATTACATTTGTCACAGGAACATCCGTGTTATTTATACCACAAAGCATATTGGGTAAATGATGCTTACAAGGTGCTCCTGTGTGAGTTCTATCCATCATGTTCATTTTAGACAATAACTGAACTGGAGCACATTGACAGAGAGGAGAATGTAGAAATGACTGACTGAAACTGAAAACAATGGAGGACAGCTCACCTCAGCTTTAGCATTTTAGCTTTCTCGTTAGCTCCTGAGCTAATACACATATAAGGCAATATATAGTGTTAGCTCCTGAGCTAATACACATATAAGGCAATATATAGTGTTAGCTCCTGAGNGGCAATATATAGTGTTAGCTCCTGAGCTAATACACATATAAAGGCAATATATAGTGTTAGCTCCTGAGCTAATACACATATAAGGCAATATATAGCGTTAGCTCCTGAGCTAATACACATATATGGCAATAGTGTTAGCGCTACAGTTAATATACATATATAGCAATTTATAGAGTTAGCTCCCAAGCTAATATACATATATGGCAATATATAGCATTAGCTTCCAAGGTAACACACATAAATGGCAATGTATAGGGGTAGCGCTAGAGTTAATATATAGCAATATTTAGTTAGCTCCCGAGCTAATACACATATATGGCAATTATGTAGTGTTAGCGCTAGAGTTAATATACATATATATAGCAATACATAGAGTTCACTCCCAAGCTATTATGCATATATGGCAATATATAGGGTTAGCGCTAGAGCTAATATATAGCAATATATAGTTTTCTCCCAAGCTAATACACATACATGGTAATACAGAGTTAGCTCCTGAGCTCATATGCAAATATGGCAATATATAACGTTATCTCCTGAGCTAGTACACATTTATGGCAATATGTAGCGTTAGCAGCACCTGATTTAATACACATACTATATATGGCAATATATAGCATTATCTCCTGAGCTAATACACATTTATGGCAATATGTAGAGTTAGCGCCTGAGTTAATACACATATGTATATTAGATCACAAGCTAATACACTAAAAATCACATGCAGAATATTGAAACTAATACAAAATCTAAATGTATTGTCATACATTCTAGCTTTTAACCTAGACACTGTTTTAATCTCAACTGCAACCCATCATATCCAGAATGTCCTGTGTCAGTAAAAAAAATGGAGACGTGCTTTAGTGGAAAACGTAATAAATAGGGTTGGACGGTGTGTGAAGTATTGGGTATGTACTGTCTTCTGAAAGAGCCCAGAATGTCCCAGTTCTCAGAGCAGGCTTGTGGAAATTTGGCTCATCACCTCATGAATATACCGTCACCATACCATAATACTGTTATACCGCTCAAGCCTAGTAATAAACATATACAATTTTTTAAACACTAACATGTTTTTACAGGTCACAAACAACTTTCTGCAGAATAAAGAAGTCAACATGTGACAGAAGTCTGGTATCCCTTTGAGAGTTTATTAGACTCTACAGAGCACAGTGTCTGTACCTGGGTCAACCAGTTTCTTGGCCATGTCTTTGAGGCTGCTGATCTCCTCCTCCTGTGGGGCGTGGATCACCATGGTGGTGGAGCCGAGGATACTGAGCAGGCAGCCCAGTTTCCCGTGCAGGTTCAACCGCTCCGTCAGGAAGTACGACGACAGCACGGCACTGCAACAAAAAACACCGCTGTAAGAACGTGATGCCGAGGTGGCTCCTGTAGGCATGCAGGAAGAAGCTAACGCTGTTAGCAGCTGGGGATGCAGCTACTTAGAAAAACAAATCTGCAGGAGATGACATGCTTTCATGCCTGACTATTCACACAAGAACAAACAAAATGTGCTGTCCTTGTAAATGTTCGTGTGCATCAGAGAGAGTAATGAGGCCTGAGTTACCAGATTAGAGCTTTTGGTGTCAATGTGACGGGCTGACGCCGTGCACAGAAAGTTTAAGTATCGGTACAGTACCTGACGAGCACGCTGAGCGCTCCCAGAGGCGTGACTAAAGTTGCAGGAGCAAAAGCGTAGGCTGCAAARTTGGCTGCTTCTCCAGCACCCACTAGGAAAAGATGAAGACAAAGTTGGACAACAGAGCCAGCTGTGGTCAGACGCTACATCACTGTGGTTTAAAATGTTGCAACGCTTAATCACAAGAACCTGCCCATTCATTATATTCAAACGTTTACTATCCAGTCTGTGTTTAAATTAAACAGGAATAATGCAGTTCCTGGTACCCTAAACATAGTAAAACTATTTTCATAAAATTGTATGTAATTTACCAGCTGAGCTAGAAGTAATAAAATAATTGCACCAGCAGCCAGTCATCACTTACTTGATAGTAAACCGGCCCACCACAGCCACTCTTTAAGATATGCATGACCGCCCTGGCCTGAAAAACAAAAAAAGCTGTTAAAGGAATATTTTGACCATTTTGAAGAGAACTTTGGTGTAAAAGTTAAAAACACTTCCTTAGTTGATGTTGCTGTCTTCAAACAACTGYAGTCTTGAAAAATTAATAGCGATTTATACAAATGTAATTGATAAACCTATACACTGCTGTCAATTTTGCATTTCCAGCAGAAATATTTATACTTGGCACAAAAAGTCAGTAAATTAGTGGTACATTATTTATTTTTTGAAATAAATCTTATCGCGGGCACCTAATTGCAGAGTTGTAAAGTAACTAAGTAGAAATACTTTGTTACTGTACTTAAGTAGAATTTTTGGCTACCTGTACTTTACCTGAGTAATTATTTTTCAGCCTACTTTTTACTTCTACTTCTTACATTTTCACACAATTATCTGTACTTTCTACTCACTACATTTTAAAAAAAGGTAAGAAGTATAAAATTGTTACTCATTTCATTACAGCCTGTTAAAAAATACTATCCTGATAAACTGTGCCTCCTGGATAGAGCGAACTTAATTGTGGTTGGATGAGAAGTAAACATTTAAACCATTCTGATACTGTATTCGTTTGTACACAATCCATCACAGCTGCAAATGACAGAAACATGTCACACTCAACAGGACATAGCAGACGTAGTGTATGTAGTCCAGCACAAAGATGTCTATGATATACTGTATATGCTGAAACGGGTAGACTAGTGCATCCTAAATTTTTTAACATTACCATTTTTATGACATTAGTCATTTAGGCCTGTAGAAAAATGTTTTTTAGGGTGTCACCTCCCAGTAAATGTCGTTTTACTCAATACTTTTACTTTTGATACTTTAGTACATTTTATGTAAGAAATTTCCTTTTAATACTTAAGTACAACATACAGTGGGTAAAATAAGTATTGAACACGTCACCATTTTTCTCAGTAAACATATTACTAGAGGTGTTGATGACATGAAATTTTCACCAGATGTTGGTAACAACCCAAGTGATCCATACATACAAAGAAAGCAAACCATAAATGTCCAGAAATGAAGTTATTTGTAATAACCATCTTGGATAAAATGGTCATCCCTTTTTTAAAACAATTTCTTCTGTGTAGAATCATTTAGGTCTAAATGACCATGTAAAGACCAGGAACCCCTGAGACATCATGGTCCAAAGAACCGAAAAACAAAAAGTTGCAACAAACAGAAAAAACAGAAGCCTCTGGATGCAAAGTCATAAAAACTCAAAGCCAAGAAGGCGAGGCTCTAAATCATTTATATCATGTCACAATGACCTTCATTTTACAAAGTAATATTAATAATAAAATGAATGAGAAAAAAAGAATATATAGCACTTAACATACCTCATGATGTAAGCAAAACATTACAG
>NW_013952731.1:246203-248257 GCF_001266775.1 Austrofundulus limnaeus
CTTATGCCCTGCCTAAACTTAAGAAAATGTGCCAAACAAATGGTTTATTAACATCTATACATCAAAGTTTGTTGTTAAACCTTTTATAGGAAATTAATCACACAATAAGCTGTGCATTAGTGATTTATTTGATTCTGTAAATAAATGATCTTGTTTATTTTTGATCAACTTAAATTCACTGAGTACGCTCATCTTATTGCATTTTGTCCATTCAAAAAAGAAATTAACAGGCTTTCCAACAGTATACAATTTAATGCCAAGAGGCATTGTTACAACAAAGAAATAAACTACTAAACACACATTTCCTTACTCTTTGTGCTAAGTTTAGAAACTCCATTAGCTGTATTGGCAGTGCTTAAAGCTCGCTGATAATGCTATCTGAGCGTGGAAATAACCATGAAATTCTAAATAACTGTGTAAACRTGTCAGAGACTGGAGTTGTTTGAATTTGGTGGTAATCCCATATGTTCTTGGCTGTTTTCAATCTCATCTGTTTTGTCAGGCATAAACTCTGATTCTCTAAACTGAGGTTGTTTAWTGGAGCGATCTACAACAGGTAAGATCATAAAAAGCACACTTCAAAATGTCCAAAAGATTCATGTAAGAYGACACAATAAGTGTGTCACTTTTATACCACTCGCACATGAAAAATCTGATTTATACGAGCAAACTGAGGGAGATGCTTCACACTGCAGCTGAAGGTCAACTGATATATTGTTGTTAATGATTGCTGAGATTTAAAGAGCGCTGGTGACACACACACACACACACACACCCTACACCCAGATACAAATCTGTAATGTCAAGCAGGTTTGTTAAACTGGTTTGACTTCTGGTTTGCCTGTCGGCGAGGCACATCCAGAGCAGGGAGTGTCAGCTCGCCTTCCACACCTCTCGCTTTGAGCTCAGATCTGACCTGACCAAGACGTACCTGCTCGCATCGACCCTTTCTTCGCCAGCCTCAGAAGTCCTTTCTTCTTGAGGATGAAGCTCCCTCCGATGAAGATGCTGGAGCTGATGGCCAAAGCCAGGCCGATGTAGAAGTCATACCTGCCCCTGTCCTGACCCATAGCGAGGCTGGAAGCGTTGCGGTGGTCTGTCACATTTACCACCAAGCAGGGAAGATGCTGACCAACGAAGCAGCTCCGGACAGCCCGGTCACCTGACAAGAAAACAACAAAAAACACGCTGTAAACTGTCAACACACTAACATCGTTTACTACAGCTGAGCAAAACAACAACAAAGAAAGAAACACAAAACGGCTGTAAAGAGTCAACACACTGACGCAGAGACCTACCGCTTCCACACGACAGATTACACACTGGAAAGTCATAATTTGTAGAGTCGGAAAGCTCCATCTAAAGAACATGTAGTACTCTGTCCCAAACAAACGCATAGGAATGACTGCTAGATAACCGGTTGGCTTGGATTAACTACAAAGCATTGTGCAACTCAGCCCGCTATGTAAATTAACTTATTTCAAGAGTTTGGAATCCAGGAAGTGCCAAGCCGCCTAAGCTAACCTGAAGGTGCCCATTCAGCGCTGCTATTAGCTTTGTTAGCCTTATTACCTGTCAGCGATGTCCCCAGCACTCCTTCCACAGCTAAATGTAATGTTAGCGCCTCTCTGTTGCCCTCAATGTACTTAAATATACATTTATAGCATCACTTGGCTTAGCCACGTTAGCTTAAATTCGCACGAGAGCGAAGTCGGCAACGTTAGCAAGTCGATCCTCTCAGGAAGTCGAGACGTTTGTTACGTGTTCAAAAGGGCAGCTTCTTACCCCCACCTCCTCCCGAAAGGACAGAAGAGTGTGTGATGAAAACTGTCCGGTTTCTCCCGGCTCTCTTGGTCACATCCTGTTCCTTCCACACGGATCAGAACTGCTGCCGCACTGCGAGGCTCTTCTTCGGCTTATCAGCAACAGACGTGTAGGTTGGACCGTGTGCCCTCCGCCGGCTGGAACCCAGCACCACAGAGCCAGGGTTGCCAGATGGGAAATGTTGAATTATCGTATCAGCAGCTCAAAATTATCGTATTTTGAGGAAAATT
>NW_013952731.1:250607-252332 GCF_001266775.1 Austrofundulus limnaeus
CAAAAATACAGTACATGTAAAGAAAAAGCCAAAGCGTCAAACATCATACTAGGTCGAAGAAATTTGTAAAAAATGTTTGGACAACTTTAGGATGCAAAAACCCTGCCCTCTTTGGAGCTTTGTAGGTCAGGCACATTTCACACTATCATTCAAAGTTTCAGTGTGTCGCAGAAAATTTGACTTTATGGAACTGAATTTGAGTTTTCATATTTTTTACAAATATTACAGAACTGCAATTTAAGTTTTGAGACTTTGCATGTGATATAATCTACACCAGGGGTTGGCAGTCCTGGTGCTCAAGGGCTGCTATCCTGCATGTTTTACTTGTTTCTCTGATTCAACACACCTGATTTGAATAAATGGGTGGTTAACAGGTTTCTGTAGAATTTGAAGAGGTAATTCAATCAGGTGTGTTGGATCAGAGAGACAAGTAAAACATACAGGGTAAGCAGCCCTTGAGGACCAGGATTGCCCAGCCCTGATCAACACTTTTTATGTTGTCTAATCTTTGCAAACTGTTTTCACCATTTTATTTTTATTTTATTTTTATTGAAAAAGTACTTGAACAGTGAGAAACATGTCTTTTGTACATAATATCCATTTTCTTTTGAACAACATCAACAATAAAGAACAGAATAAACTAAAAAAAAATACAACAGAGAAAAATAAAAGTACGAATAAATAGATAAATGGGGGGGGGGGGGGGGGCGTGCATGGTCCCGCAGAAATGGAGATCCAAGGTGTTAAGAGAATGGGGCGTCACAAACACTAGCGAAGTCCAAATTGAGATCAATGAAAAACGAAACAAAGACGTTCTGTCCTGCTCACTGTAATTATACAAAGTCAGATCTGATGGGTTTCACATATGAAGTGCATTTACTCCAGATTGAATAAAATTTATGTATTTGCACTTTGAGTGAGTACGACAGTTTTTCCATTAAGAATATATCATGTACTGTGTCAGTCCAGTCATCAATGGTTGGTGGCTCAGTTTTAAACCATTTTTTGGTTATTGCTTTTTTGCTAGCCACTAGTAACATATAAAGTAATTTTTTATCGTGTGCATCCCAATGGTTCAGAGTCAAGTCTCCTAGATATAAGGTCTCCCACTTAAAAGGAATGTTTGAGACAAATATATTATTRATATGTTTGTGAAGTTTAATCCAATAGTCCTGAATAACTCGACAGTTCCAAAAAATATGGTAGTGATTGGCCTTAGCCGTACCACAGAGTCTCCAACAATCTTTTCCTGCACCCTGATATTGTTTTTGTGCTGGTGTCACAAAAAATCTTATCACATTCTTCCATCCAAATTCTCGCCATAAATTTGATCCAGGAAACAACCATTGTATTTGACAAATTTTCCCCCAATTTTCCTCAGGTATTTTCACGTTTACTTCTTTTTCCCACTTCTTCTTAATGTAATCTGTGTTTTCTTGTTTACATAGCTATGTACCATTGTATAGTCTCGTTATTATTTTAGTGCATGTCCTCATGCATCTCAGTAATCCAGGTAAAAAATCAAAAAGAAAAAAATTGTATAGGTCTTCTGGATGGGTTCTTCTCTAATGAAACGTTTCGTCTCTCCTCCAAGAGACTTCTTCAGTCTGAGAGTTTCAGGCAAAATTCAGGCTTTTAAGCACTGCCTCCATGTGACTGATACTCACATAACATGGTGGCTATCGTTGACACCTAATTAACACCAATTGTAAACAGGGGGTGGAG
>NW_013952731.1:253836-256150 GCF_001266775.1 Austrofundulus limnaeus
ATATAATACTAAATGCTGACTTTAATCTCAAAATTCTGAAATTCCGACAAAAAAGTCCAAAATTATATTCAAACTTCATTTATTAAATTTGAATTTAGAGATTAAAGTCAGCACTCAGGAAGAACAAAGTTTTTAATCTGTTGTCCTCTTCAGGTTTATTTAGTCTAACAAATTATTTTTTCATTTCAAACTTTCCTGGAGTGTCAGGTTTGTTGTTGTTGTTGATAAACAAAGAGCGGCTGTAATTCAGCGTCATAAGAAGCATCAGGAAAGTTTTCAGTTGAAACTCTGCACCCCACCCACCCTGCCCAGCCCCCTCCCCCTCCCTGTGGCCTCTCCTCCATCCTGCTTCCTCCAGACTCAGGGGGGCTCAGGACCATCTACCTCTGGTTGTTGGGGAGAGCACAGGGGAGAAGAAACCCCCCCACAACCTCGATTGGCTTTAATCTCAACAAACTTTACCACAGACCCCCTCCCTCCTACAAACAACCCCCCCCCACCACTCCGCACCCCAGCAAACAAACAGAAACAGCCTCAGTAGCTGTTACAGCTTCTAGATTTGACTTCTGAATTGGGAATTTCCTGAGTGTCATCATCACCTTCATCACCTTCATCACCTTCATCACCTGGAGCGTCCTGCAGGTGAGTCAGCCCTTCATCTCTCATTTCATCACTAACACATGTAGAAACTAACATGTATTTATTCAGGTTTGCTTTGAAAAGCTGCTTCAGCTCACTTTTATGCAGAAATAAAATCTGTTCATCTTTAGATTTGATCTGCGTCGGATCACTGGAGGAAAGAATAAAACTGTTTTGAAACACGTAGTGACAACTCTGCATTCACTGTATCCATCAGTCTAACACAATCTCACAGTTTTAATAAGTGTGAACGAAAGTGGAAAATGTAGGAAAAGCTGTTTGTTTTTGCGTCACAGTGAGCCTGCAGGCAGACCACCAGACAAAAACTCACTTGTTGGATCTGACATCACACGATTCTGCCGCTCGTACGAGACAAAACTAACATTCAGACCAAAACGAGACGATGAATTATTAAAAAAAAGAAAGTAAAAATGTTTCATGAAGTAATTAATGCTTAACTCAGATGTCCTTGATGCCATTATTTTATTTTGCAAAGTAAATCCTGTCTCCTTCTGCACAATTTTCTGAGAAAACAACTTCTTTTGCAACTTTACAGATAATCAGATGATATCTTGTGTACCATTAATGATGTTTTCTTTTTCTGAGGAAAAAAACAAAAGAAAAAATGGCTGCAAATAGTTTTGGGATAAGTTATTCAGCCTCAGTCTGCCTCCTGGTTCATTCCATAAATGTCACATGTGAATTCCTGCCTTTCACATGAGCAATAATCGGATCCCTCTCAGGTCTGTGTGTGATGTGGAGGAGCAGTTTAAGGTCTGAGAATCGACCTTCAGTTCAACACTAACAGTCACATTCACTATAGTTTCTCATTGTTTTGTTAGAGAAAGAAAAAAAAACACAGTTGCCAGAAGTATGAGGAGCAGAGGTGCTGAGGGTAGAGAAGGTGGGCCTGAAGGTTCAAATCAGACCAACAACAAAAACACAGTGAGGGTGGGAAACCCTCTTTTGCCACTCTCTGGACCCTTGAGCAAAACCCTTAAACCCCTCAGCTGCTGTGTGGAAATAATTTTGCCACGTAGGGACAATAAATGTAATAAAAAAACAGAACCTAATTTGTCCACAGGGACATGTGTCTCAGGTGTCTTCAGTCTGTCCTCAGTCAGTCTGTTTAAAGGCTGACAGGTAGTCACAGGGCTGTTTGGTGACGTGGTGTGTACCACACTGTACACAGACACCTGAGCAGCAGGTTCAAGGTAAAAACTAGAAGACAAGTCCCTCTGACTGTGGCTGTTAAAGGACCGGAGGTCTATAAATGACTTGAAAAAATAACCACGTAAAATTACATGAACAGAAAATGACTATGGTAAAAATAAATTTCACTCATGAGAAAACTACTCAAGTAAAAGTCATAAAACTGTTTACAAAAATTAAAAGTATTTTTACACACTCCAAGAAATAAACTGTTGAATTTACTGAACCAAACTGGTTCCACTAAACCTGGTTGAGTAAAGTGAGCAAAATATGTATATTCTTTGCTCAATTTACTAAACATGGAGCTGACATGACTTTGTTGAGTAAATTCAACACCATTTTTTAGAGCAAAAACATCTTTTGTGATGAGTTCAAACATATTTAATTTTGTAACAAGGTGTTACATTTTAAAGTAAAGAAGTAAAAATATAATTTTTAGCTTTGAATGTAACAAAATAAAAGT
>NW_013952731.1:256585-261461 GCF_001266775.1 Austrofundulus limnaeus
ACCGTACGGCACCATCTCATTGGACAAGAACAAAAGGGGCGTTACTGTACGGCACCATTTTTCCTGGAGAACCCTACTTGGGTCACATTTCTCCTGGTTAACCTTAGTGTTGGGGTCAGGGTCAGGCTGTAAAGACATCAAGCAGGATCTAAGGATGCCGTTATGTAGGTTTCATAGCCCACAGTGTTTATGCTTTTGACACCCCCACTCTTGTGACACGCCCACTCTTGTGACACGCCCACTCTTGTGACACGCCCACTTTGATTCTGCAGATAACCCCTTCTCACACTACTTCTCACTCAGTGAAGCTCTTTTCAGATTCAAAATACCTTTGAGGAAATGTATTTTCAGATGCCAAGTAAACTGCATCATAGCGCACAAGCAAAACAAACCATCCCCATGTGCGCGCTTCTCATCACTTCCTCTTCTAAATGCCGTGAAATTGGCCTCTGTCTCTTTAAGAACCACCTTCCGCTTCTGTCCCGTCCATTTCAGTGCGGGGTTCATGCGTGCGCTATGATACAGTTTCCTTGGCGTCTGAAAATACTTTTCCTCAAAGGTATTTTTAATCTGAAAAGAGCTTCACTGAGTGAGAAGTAGTGTTAAGGGCAGCAGACAGCTTAAGTTTCACTTTCAGTTTCACCCGAGAGCCTGCAGGAGTCATGGGTGGGGTGCGTGTGTGTGTGTGTGTGTGTGGGGTGTGTGTGTGGGGGGTGGGGCTCTGCCATGAGGAAGTTTGGCTTAAAGACACGCCCCAGGGGCGTTCCTGGTCCCCACCTGTCGTTTTGCTCCTCAGCATGGCTGCAGGATTTCTCAAACATGCATGAATGAGTCAAAGCAAGCTTTGGGCATGTTTTTTCTGAGAGTATAACATTATAACATCATATAAAACTAAAAAAAAAGTTGATTTTACATGATATTGCCCCTTTAATATTTCTCATCATACTTTCCAATATTTCCCTCCTCCCTGCAGTGAGCTCAACATGTATTTGGAAAACAAAAACAACCTGGACATTGAGATGTCTCAGAGCCATGCTGGCCACCAGGGCAGGAGCGGGCTGAGGTCACCGGAGGCCGTCGCAGGAAACTTTGGGGAGCTGCGTCTCCTGCAGGGCATCTCAGAGAGAGGAGACACCCAGAAGCTGCAGCAGTCTGCCGTGCTGCCCTCAGGACAGTGTGTCCTCCACACAGAGGGCTTTGTTCCAGTTCGACAAGAGGAAGGGTATGGAAAGGCTTTGTACTTGGCACAAAAAGATAATAAATTAGTGTTTGGTAGTCAATTTTTCTACAATGTCCTCATACTGCTCATCCCACACATGCATGTTCCTTACAAATGTGGCACCTTAAAAGAGACTTTCCAATAGTATAAGACTTTTTACCAAGAAGCTTTTTTACAACAAAGAAATAATCTTCCAAACACTAATTTACTGACTTTTTTTTACATAGAATATGAATACTGAAGGCCCTGTCACACTGGACAACTTAATGCCAACTTATGAACATTTTAAAGATGTCTTCATTGAAAATGGAATTGAAAAAATCAACAGGGAGCTTCTTTTTGGCGTGTACATAATGTAATTCTAACAAATTGATCAAATATATAACATTTATTAGCAATTTAGACATAAAAGAATGCTTCATATGTTGGCATAAATTGTCCAGTGTGACATGGCCTTAACAAAGAGGTTTTGACTCTAACTGATTTTTAGTGTCATTTCTGTTTATCCTCCTTTTGGAAGCTTGTTTGTTACAAATTCTAAGCCTTATTTGTTTGACAAAACCTGTATTGGTGATTGTTAGATTGTATCTTTGTTAAGTCCACTGTTAAACATCTAGACTATAATGTTTTAGACAAATGAGAACAACTTATGAAAATGTYATGAATAAATCCCTCAGAGGTTATATATTCGATCTAACAGCACGTGTACGTCCAAAAGAGGCTTCCTGTTGACTTTTTTAGTCCATCGTCAGACAAAACTTTCAGAATTTATCTAAAACATGACAGCGGGACCTTCACTATAATTTGTTTCACTTCTTTTGGACATGAAAGCTTCATGTTCGCTGCTCTGTTTCCCAGAGAAAAAGTAAAACAGATTACGAGTCACTCTGTTCTCACTGGATTAAAGACATAACAGGATTTTAAGCCACACATGCAGAAAGATATTACATGTGATCCAACTGTTTAATCCTTCAGGGGATGCTTGGACAGAAGTGGAAAAGGCTCAGTTTCTTTTGAACTCATACCCCCCCCCCCCCCACACACACACAAATTGAAGTGTGTATCAGTGGGTGAATATCTCAAACTCTCAGGGGAGGCTCTAATCTCAGGCCCATGGCTGTGACGTTACGAGGATCAAATTGATTTTTTTCTTTTTTTTTGCTTGATGAAGTGAATCAGGTGATTCTCCTGTTGACAGTCCACTGGATCAGAATATGGTTAAAATCTTCAATTTAACAATAATCATATTGAAATGATTCAAAATAAAGGTCCTGTCACAMTAACATTTTAGACAAYTTTTACCAACTTATACGAAACGTTTGTTCAACACAAAAGATGTCTACGCTGAAGATGGAATTTTATGAAAATATCTACTGGAAGTTTCTCATGGAACTTTTCACACTGTAATGCTAACAATTACACTGAGAGCCGATGAGAGTAAAATAGTAAAATAGTCACAACAAAAATTTCACAAGTCAGCATAAGTTGTTGTTTTAAACCTCATAGTGACAGAGCTTTAACACTGAATGAGAAAAAATGGAGCCAATAAAATGAAGGTGACATTTGTGGATAAATAAAAACAATTTCAATGAATTAAAAAACWATCRAGTTTTACTTTACTWAAAGCTCATAATGTTCCTTGTATTYCTGTAGTTTAAAAGTTTTGAGGGATTCTTTCTGTTATTAATGAAACATGRTTGCATTCAACAAGTAGGAAAGGTTTTTTTTGGTCAAGACGCATTTACTTTATTAAAATAAAAGAGAGCGTTGTAGTGGTGATTTATTTTATATTTTTATGTTTAAACCCAACTCTGAAACATGATGACAGCAAAATTACAAACTTATATAAAGATTCAACAAAACAATAAATAAATAAATAAAAATTAAAATAATTTTGTGGTAAGTTATTAACAGCAGTGCAATAATCTCTTCAAAGTGGATTTTTTATTTTATTTCTTTTTTTTTTGTTAAAAACTATAAAATAGTTTTGAGGTTTTAGACACCAAGAACAGTGGACTGAAAAAATGAAGAACAGAAGGAACATACCTTYATTTTTAAAACAGAAAAAAATAACCTTTGTTTTGTTTGAAGTGTACATATACATATAGCTTAAATGTATATTACCGTTTGAAATCGTATGTTCAGTGTGATGGATTAAAACAGGATATTTTGGACATTTTAAAGGGAGATTATAGCAATTTTTAGCTCATCATTATGGTCCACAGCATTGTTCTGTCTTAAAACAACTTCAATCTTCAAAATAGTAAAATATTTTCATGTAAATGTTATTATCAATTCATAACAGAGCTCTCAGTTTTGCAGTACATGCCTTTTAAATTCTTGCCATAATGCACCAGGCTGTACCACAAGTGCTACAGGCTAGCTGCTRCTGCTGTAGTTTTACTCTTGTCTATTGAATGCCATTCAAAATATTGTGTATTGATGATCTAACAGTGAAAAGGTTTATGAAACAGTATTTGCACAACTGCCACTAAATGTYAGAGATTGCAGCCGTTTTACACTGGCAGTAATCTACTTTGGTCCTACATCAGAGTAGCTAGCTATAGCTAACGTTGTTTATAAAGCTATCTCCATCTACAACAGGTAAGATATTAATTGTTAAAACGTTTCCACCAATGATTTTGGCATTTTCTGCCTCACCATTACTGCAAGGTTACTGAGAGTTAAGGRTTTCTCTGTTAGAGTGTCAGAGTTTTACCTTGTCATTGTTTTCTCACGCTTCAGTTTCAAGAATAACTTCAGCGCCGTCAACTTCCTCCGAGGTAAAACAAATTCAGCCAACCTTTCAGAGAGGTCACCTCTGCTGAGATTCTCTCAAGATGACAGGTGAGCACTTCCTCAACCTTCTGGTCTGCTATAGAGAAACTCAGAATGGCTCACAACTGAACTAAATAATCAAAAATTGCAAAAGTTCTTTTTTTAGTTAATTTTTTTGAAAGAACAAGAAAACGTTTTTTAAAAAGCTAATTAGCTCCAGCTAGTAAACCTAGCTGCTTGTAAATTCAACAAGCATCTGTAAACAAGAACCAAAAGAGCACAAACTGTTACTCCRTATTGGTTTATGAGTTACAACATTTAGCATGTTAGCTGTTAACAAAAATAGAACATGTTGCTGTTTTTAATTGAACAACATGGAAGTCAAACACATTTTCACCGAGGGTCACATGAGCGTTACGGTGGTCCTCAAATGTCCAGTTCTAAACAACTTCAGTATTTCTTGTTAAACTTTGACTAAGCAGGAAACGTCACATTCCTCGTGTTATTACTTCGACTGAGCATCTCTAAAAAACTCTAATTGAGCTCGATGTGGTATTTCCTGCATAGAAACAGTGTTTAACACATCCTCTTACAAACACTGAGAAGTTCTGTACGACTGACTAAATGTGAAATAAATAAAACAAAAAAGACTAATAAAAGTAAAAGTAAGAGAGTTTTACTCACTGATGAATAGRGCTGCCACAAACGATTATTTTTATAATAGATAAATCACCGATTATTTTTTCGATTAGTCGACTAATCAGATCATACGTTAATTGAATATAAAACATAGAGCTTATTGCTCCAGAATGCAGCTGCTATTATATAACCATGGTTAGATTTTAGCTATATGCTAACTAAAAATAATTGCTGTGGAAG
>NW_013952731.1:263279-266572 GCF_001266775.1 Austrofundulus limnaeus
TTTGTGCTGCCTCAGTTTAGCTTTAGGCTAAACTGAGGCAGCACAAAACAGTAAATTTTAAATTATGTGGTAAAATATATAATTTATTGGAACTAAGCTGGAAAAATAAATATGGTCAATTAAATTATAAAACATGAGGTAAATTTCTCCTTTCCAACTATTAATATTYACCATACTAACATCAATACAACGTGAGAGCATTTTATGAGTTTTGTTTAACTACTAACCTGAAAAATCCATCTGATAATCTGATTCTGCTCTCAGCTGTTTTTCAGCATGTATCCGGATCGAGATAATCCCTGGAGGATGTTGGCAGTCTCTCCAACAGACACCTTCTGTATCCTTTCCTGCAAAGAGCCAAAGCAGAACTTTAAAGTGACATCAAATTTCTGTAACAAATATTATTGTATTTTTGCAAAGATAGCATTGATAACATGTTTTAAAAAATTATGCCACTGAAATGAACAGTTGTTGAGATATTTACATGTGAAGAAACAGGAAGTGATGTCAAAGGGGAATGTCGGCGCGTGAACAGAGCGTTGCTAYAAAAACTAACAACACGGACTGTATAGAAGAATCTGAGGTTTCTTTAGATTATTTTGAGTCAGAGTTCAAATAATATTGTTTCAATAAACAAAGACCAGAAAGTTCCTTTTCTTAAAGAGTTCTCCTTTGATGTTCCACGTCCTGTTTCACTTTGAGCCAAATTCAGAAGAAAATATGCCAACTATGTGACAGAATAGGTATTATTAAAATAATTATTATTATTCATGTATTATGTCAAGTTTCTTAAATATAAAGATGTTTTCTTTGACTTTTTGTATTTTAAGGTTATGCATGTCACACCAAATCTGTTTGTTTTACCAGAAAGGAATAAGAAAAAGTGTCATTATGAACGCACAAACCCATGTTTTCTCTTGACGGTCTTCATCTCACAGCGATGAATGTGACTGACTTTCGGGACAACGCTTTGCTGAAGCTGCAGGTGGCGGGGCCTTTCGCAGGAGGGATTTTAGACTTGGACACGCAGGAGTACATCCTGATCCAGGTGGAGCAGACGGAGCAGCCAGGACAACGGAGGAGGAGAGCTCAGCAGGTCAGACACTTTTTATGAGGTACATTATTCACGATATGTATCATAACGATTAACGAAAGACTGAATCACTTCTGTTCTGCTGCATGTCAACAGGTGATTCATAATTGGACCATTCCTTTACGCTCTGAACGAATTGACCAGAGAGAGTTAACGAAAACCTTTGAGATGGTCAGCAGGTAATTAGAACACCAAGACTCTGTTTAACTTTGTGCAGCAGCTGCTTTGAGCACATGCAAAACAAGAAAAAGCAATCCTGCAAAAAGAGGCTCAGTTCTGAAAATCAGTGAATCAAGAGAAGATTTAACCTAAAGGGGGTCACTAAAAGAAAACCTTAGGCCAGAGATGGACAGCTTAAATGGTGGAAGGAGACACATTTTTTGTAGACACTGCCAGAGGGCCACAAAGAACTGCACACCCAACTATCATTTTGAAAATGCTTGCGTATATATGTTTATTAAAACAACATACAGTGCAGTAACTCTATATATTGCATGMTCAAATACATGTAGAACAGTTACATTCTTGTTTAATAAACATGAATACAAAAAAGTTGAAACAAACAAAAAGTAAACATTTATTTTTATCTGGCAATGTTGTCACTGGTAGAAAAGACGTGTGTGAGAGGGTTGGGTTGGCGCCATCTAGTGGCGAATTCTGTCATTACAAACATACAAACCAGTGCCACACAGTTAGATACATTTTTGTAATTTTCAAAAATTAATCTAAGAGCTACTTTGAGTACATTTTTAAGTAAAATAAAAAAGAGGAAAGTCACCCACAGACCAAATGTGGACCGAGGGCCACCTGTTGCCCATCTCTGCCTTACATGCTACTAAGTTGGTCTTAAAAATCAGCTGTATGTATCGTACATTTAAAATTATTTTACAGTATTGAAGCAACAGTTTTACACTCAATCTATTTTTCTTTAAATTTCTATCCAGCTTTTTGATTTGCTCCTTCCCGTGTTTGGCAAATCCATAAAGAAAATCTATAGAAATTTAGGCTGTTTTGTCCTGTTCCACTCAGTGTCTCTCACTGCTGCAGGACTTTTGTTTTTCTTGAATTTTTGTCATATCGTTCTTCATTTTAGAGATTTCTAAATAGCCACAAAAACCTAATATTAGCCCGTTTGGGTTAATATCAAGAAAAATCTGCACATTCTCAGCAAAGTTTTATATTTGTTCGGTATAGTTGCAGCTATTTTGACTAAATTTGAACTAGATGGATGTGGAACATGCGATAAAAGAAAACCACTCCCATAATTGTTGCTGCTGTTTGGTTTCCTGCACAGCGACCCCATCGACATCACAATTCAGGCCTTCCTGCAGGATAACAAGGTTGTGCCATTGTCCATGACCCACCAATCGCTCTACGTCACCATGGAGACACAGGTGGCCATCGCTGGAGTCATCTTGGCTGGTGTCTACGTTCTCATCATCTTTGAGGTAAATGGTCTGTGATGTTTCTCTCCGGGATGATGAATGGGTTTGGGTTGTGTTTCTGCAGCACAGTTTGAAAGGTGTTCTGGATAAACACACACARATGTAACATGACAGCCTAGAGCTTTGTCTTAGATGACTTGAACATTAAATTAAGTCAGAAGAACTGTTAAAATAATGCCATTTGTTCCTGGAAAAGGGGAGGTATAAATGTGTTTATATGTTGTTTATATCAGATCATATGGCATTGTTACTGGAACACAGCTGTGCTGCAAACATCTGCTATGAAAAATCAATAAAAGCACAACGATAAAGAGCCCACAGGCTGACAGCACGTCCCCACAGGTAGTTTGATTTTGCCTAATTAGATGCTTTTTTTTGTCAGCGAGTGTGGAGACTGAGCCTAACTGACAGCTCCTTCACCCTTCTGTTAACTTTATTAAATCCAGGATGTGTTTGGACCCACCACCATTTATTTCATGTTGCACTGACATAAGAAAGACAAAAACAGGCTCAAGGCATTTTAGARAATTTGTCAAAAACAACCTTGTGTTTTAACAGTTTTTATAACTAGAATGTTTCCATCTTATTTATTAAGTTACTAAAACAGTTTTATATGTTCCCCTGCCAACATAACTCAATGAAATATTTAAATCTTGTTATAACGACGTTCACCATCCATCCATCCATCCATCCATCCATCCATCCATCCATCCATCCATCCATCCATCCATCCATCCATCCATCCATCCATCCAT
>NW_013952731.1:266602-277430 GCF_001266775.1 Austrofundulus limnaeus
ATCCATCCATCCATCCATCCATCCATCCATCCATCCATCCATCCATCCATCCATCCATCTGAAAGAAATAGGTGTTTTTTCGTGTTCGTTATCAAGATGTGTGCAAAACCGTACAAAGAATGTGCACATGCAATAGAGATAGTCTTAAAGAACAACCATTCAAAACCAGAGCTCTGCTGTCCGGTTTAATGACGGAAATCAGACCGAATCATCATCCATGAAGGGGGGCCCTGTCTTTGTCAGAGTCCCGCCCACATACAATGAACCTATTCTAATGATTAAAAAGTTCAATATGTGTTGTATTTGTTGCCAGGCATGTACCTATTAATATAGAATCATCAAGTCAATCAAAAGTCACATTTAGCAGTCATTACAGTTCTATCATAAACAAACCATACTATGTGTAATGTAACTAAATCAGTAAGTAACATAAACCCCATTAATTCCTTCACATCCATCCATCCATCCATCCATCCATCCATCCATCCATCCATCCATCCATCCATCCATCCATCCATCCATCTATCATCTTCCACTATCCAGAGTCAGGTCTCAGAGGGGCAGCAGCTTGAGCAGGGAGATCCATACCGCTCCAGTTTTTTGGGAGGATTCCAGGTGTTCCCGGGTCAGACAGGAGACCCTGACTGTGTCCAGATTCAGGGGCTGCATCTTTTGAAGGACCCAGTCTAAGTGAGCTGGGTCCTTGGTCTACCGTGAAGACCAGAAAAAAGTGTCTGTTAATTTGGACGTTCTAGCCTTCTGCTTTATTCCCACCCTTACCCTGGCGTATCTCCTGTCACCCAGCAAGCCTGACGACGCTACACTGGAGCAGAAATAGATCGAAAGCAAAATATCAGAGTTGTAAAGTAACAAAGTACAAATACTTCTTTATTGTACTTAAGTAGAATTTTTGGGTATCTGTACTTTGCTTGAGTAATTATTTTTCATCCTACTTTTTACTTCTACTTCTTACATTTTCACACAGTTATCTGTACTTTCTACTCCTTACATTTTAAATAAAGGCAAGAAGTAGAAAGTCACTACTTTTATTTCATTTTTGCTTGTTTTCATTCCAGCTTGTTATTGTAAAAAATAAATTCTATCCATATAAATTGAGTGAATTTAATTGTGGTTGAATGAGAAGTATAAATATATAAAATTCTGATACCKTATTAGTTTGTACACAAACAAATCATGTCACACTCCAGCAGGACATAATCATTCAAATAAAAGGACTGTACTTAAGAAGTATTTGTATTTCATGAATTATATTATTGTATTTGGCTGCAGCCCTCAGATAGATTTTCATTTTGGGGAAAAGTTTTGGGCAGCCTTGATAWATSTATATAAACTGAAACAGCTGGACTAGTGCATCCTAAATTTAACACAAATTAGTTATTTTAATTCAACAGTCATTTCTACATTTTTTGGAGGTCACCTCCAAATAAATGTCATTACAGAAAATCTAACTCCTCCTTTTAAATCAATACTTTTACTTTTAATACTCAAGTACAAAAAATACCAGATACTTTAATACCTTTACTAAAGTAATACTCCTAAAGTCGACTTTAACTTTTACCAAAGTATTTTTTTGGTATTATACGTGTACTTTTACTCAAGTATCACTTTGTGKTACAACACTGCAAAATATCAGTTATTATTATTGTTACAAAGTAACTAAATTAGCTCAAAAGCAATACTTGAACAACTAARGGACCTGTCGAATGTGCTCCRTCAGGGATCCACCAGATTTGTTTCTCAAATTGGGAAAAACAGGAGGAGGATTTGAATTTGGACAGCCTTCAGCGCGGTGCAGTGAAGTAAGTGGCTGACAAATTCGACCTTGGAAAGACGCAGTCCCTGAATTTGGACGCTGCCTTAGTCTCTCTAGCTTGTCCTGGGTCTTCCTTGTGGTCTCCTCCTAGTTGGACRTGCTTGAAGCATCTCCTTATAGGGTGACATCCTTACCAAATAAACCACCTCATCTGGCTCCTCTCAACGTGGAGGAGCAGCAGCTCTACTCCAAGTCTCTCCTGGATAACTGAACTTCTTACCCTGTCTCTACGAGTGAGTCCAGCTAACCCAGTTCAGCTACCTGTATCTGAAATCTTGTTCTTTTAGTCACTACTCACTGTTTGTGACCATAGGTGAGGGTAGGAACGTAGACTGATCTGTRAACAGAGAGCTTCACCTTACAGCTCAGCTCCCTCTTTACMACAACAAACCGGTACAGAGTCTGCAAAACTGCAGAAGTTGCACCGATCTGTCTGTCAGTCTCACGATCCATTCTTCCCTCACTCGTGGGATCCATCCATGTTCACCTGTTTGTTCCTTTCTGAGTTGTGGGGGAACTGGTGCCAATCTCCAGCAGTAGGAGAGGCAGGTTACATCACACACAGGTCACAAGTCCATCACAGGGCTTCATAAAGACAAAGAAGACAAACAAACATTCACTCGTCTATTCAAGCTAAAAGACAATTTATTTACCAGTCAGCCAAACATGCAGGGTGTAAATCAGCAGCTCTATCACGATACAGTTTGTTTGGTTGATGACATCATGTTTCTCTATATCACGTCTGTCATGATACATTTTCAATTCAATTCCCAAATTTGCGATCAATATGATGCGATATCATCTGCCCATCTACAATCTGTGTGTTAGACGGACGTATGACATCCATCCACTTCAGGCATATGATGATGATGATGATGATGATGATGATGTGGATCATTGTATTTGAATCATTAAATTGATATATCGATGTGGATTGATGCATTGTTACATCCTTGGTAAAAACACAGCTGCTGCAGATTTCTCAGCTGCTCTTCCATGATGTGAATCTCTTGTTTCATCACATCCTAAATGTGCAGGATTGGGTTGAGACCTGGTGATTGTGGAGGACTTTAGAGTCCAGTGGATCAGGCTTCATCAGACCAGGCACTGTTTCTCCTACAGTCCAGTTTTAGTGAGCTTGTTTGAATTGTAGCCACAGTGTTCTGGTCTTAGCTGACTGTAGTGGTCTTCTGCTGCTGTAGCCCATCTGCTTCAAGGTTGGACATGTCATGAGTTCAGAGATGGTTTTCTGCAGACTCTTGCTTGTGTTAGGTTATTTCAGCTACTTCTGTTTCAATCATCTTACATCAGTCTGCCTATTCACACAGATGTCCCTCACTGGATGTTTTCTCTGTTCTGGACAGGTCTCTTTAAACTTTAAATATAGTTGTGTGTAAAAGTCTCAGTAGATCAGCAGTTTCTGAAATACTCAGACCAGCCCATTTGGCTCCAAACCAACATTTTAAAGTCACTTAAATCCCCATCGTAATGCCTGGTTTGAACTTGAGCAAGTCGTCTTTGTAAACGCAAAGAGTTGCTGCAAAGTGATTGGCTGATTTGCTATTTGTGTGACAAGAACCTGAACAGGTAAACGTAATAAAGTAGCTGATGAGTGTGAACAGATATTGCCGTGTTCAGACACTTCGGTGTGTGTTGAGAACTAGGAACAAATACAGAAATAAGACTTGAATGTTATGTGTAATAAGTTCATACAACCACCCAGCTGGAGCCAATTACAGACATTTATTTTCACTGTAAAATGGCACTGATCAAGGAAGTGAGGTCACATATGTACACTTTTTTCCAGTTCTGGCCACTCCCAAGGGGCCTGCCGTCATGCTAACGGGGTGTTCTCCCTGCCACGTGACCAGAAACCCTTAGACCAGTGGTTCCCAACCTTTTTAAACTTGTGTACCCCCTGAGCCATTTTGTCATACCACTAGTACCCCCTCAGTCAAACGTAATGACGATTCTGCAAAACTATAATGTGCAACAGCCGAAGTCACCCAAATGAGCAAATTCTGTGAGATTCCGTGTTTTATACAGGATTCCATTTTGTGTCAATTCTCTGATTCCGTCTGCAATTTCAGCATTACAGACATCATAGGGCCCTATTTCAGTCCTATTTCTATTAAATTTTTACACACCTTGGAAATTTTTCCACATACCCCCTGTAATATGCTCACGCACCCCAAGAGGTACACGTACCCCATGTTGGTAACCACTGCCTTAGATAACAGAAAAATGACTTCTAATGTTAAAATATTTACGTGTTGTAAATGCTTCAGGTGGGTTTTAACTAATCATATCACAAGAGTACACTCTGCTTGAAATGACCGTGACAGGAGCCACTCAAAGCAGACTGTACATCAATAAATCACATCAGAACACACCCTGGTAATAAACCCTAGGAACAGGAATAAAACAGTATGTGTGATGTGTTAACAATCAGTGATAAACAGAATAGACCTATGCACAGGAATTTCGCAGCAAAGAGTAGCAACATTTTAAATTTTATTCAGAAGGGATCAGATTACAGTTCAGGTTTTTGCAGTTCCTGTTCAGAAAACGTGTTTTAATATGTCTACACAACTCAAGACCTTGGTTTGATACACTGTGAGGTCATGTTTCTACACACAAACATGGTTTGATCTATTTTAAAATTACTAAACAAGCTTTGTTTGCATAGTAAAATAACCCAGCCAAGGCCAACAAACCTTCCAGGCTTTTGGAAACACTCATGGATGCTTTAGGAAAATGCATTTTTTTTCTAAGATCTTAACACAAACAATCTGTTAGTGAGCACTGTGGGGGGAAATAACCTCCTGTTCTGATAACTTTGTGACTCTGCAGACTGTTTCTTTGTTAAATAACTCACTAGAATAAAAAGTATTATAAAGCCCATAATGATTGCTGTGCTTTATGGCAGAAATGTCTGTACTTGTGTTTCACCACAGGTAGGGTAAGTTCTGCAGAATCCACCTGAATGTTTTGTTCACCTCCAGTCAACGTTTAGTTTTAATTAGACAGGCTGATCTCTCTGAGTGTGACAGGGTGTGAACTCACTCGTCCACAGAGGGCAGCAGGATGACGTGAAAGTCAGCCACGAGCTGCGGGAGATGACAGCGGCTCTGTTCTCTGCACAGTTGTCATTTGTTAATGACGGGCCGCTCACAGGGTCTAATTGAAAGTGGWGGATTGTCTTTTTCTCTCCAGAGTTCAGCTGTGCAGAAATCAGCCAAATGTCACCGGATCTAAGCTCTGTCAGCTGAGCTCTGTTTGTCTCTCTCCTGTGCAAAAATCATCCGATTGTTTTCTTTCTTCTTGAGTCTAATAATGTGACAGAAGCCTCTGAATATATTTAAAAGACTGTGATGTTCTGACTACAATTAGCTATTTGCTTCAATTTTAGGTCATGTTCAGCTGTTATRAGCTAAAGTTAGCTTTTTAAGCTAACATCTTATTTTTCTTTCTTTCTGCTTAGTTCAGCAAACCTGTGCTCCTTATACTTCCTCATGCTAATTAAAGAATTTCCAGCTACATTTTAGCTGTTTTACTGTACATTTTGGCTGTTTTAAGTATTTTACAACACATTTATTATTATTTTATTATATAATATAAAAATAATAAAAAATAAATAAATTTTGACATTTTACACAACCTTTTTACTATCTAGGTGCTAATTTCAACTTGTGTTTGCTACCTTTAGCTTGTCCTGATGCATCTCAGTAATCCAGGTAAAAAATCAAAGGAAAAAAAATTGTACAGGTCCTCTGGACGGGTTCTTCTCTAATGAAACGTTTCGTCTCTCTTCCAAGAGACTTCTTCAGTCTGAGAGTTTCAGGCAAAATTCAGGCTTTTAAGTCCTGCCTCCAGGTGACTGATACTCACATGACCTGGCTATCGCTCACAGGTGACTGATACTCACATCACATGGCCATCGTTCACAGGTGACATGTGAGTATGAGTCACCTGTGAACGATGGTCATGTGATGTGAGTATCAGTCACATGGAGGCAGGACTTAAAAGCCTGAATTTTGCCTGAAACTCTCAGACTGAAGAAGTCTCTTGGAAGAGAGACGAAATGTTTCATTAAAGAAGAACCCGTCCAGAGGACCTATACAATTTTTTTCCTACCTTTAGCTTGTTTTTACGCTAATTTTAGCTTTTTTCTGCTTTTCCAAAACATTTTGCTCTGTTCAGCTGTTATTATGCTAAGTTAATCCTTTTTATGGTTATTTCAGCTTTTCAAATTGAACTTGCATTAACTGTTTTGTTATTAAACATTTTCAGCTCCATTTCAGCAGCTTGCAGCTAAAGTTTTCAGCAATAGGCATTCACACTTTCATTTTCACAGGAAATGCAATTTCTCTAGTTCTTGTGAGTAGGCGATTGACAGTTTTAAGAAGTGTTTGATCTGTGACTTTGTCTTTATACCCTGTCTTCATATAAACATGTATCTGTTGAACTTCTTTGTATTTTAAAAGTATAAATTTAATTGTGTTTTATTTCAGATTGTTCACCGTACTTTAGCTGCTATGCTCGGCTCTTTAGCAGCTTTAGCAGCACTGGCTATCATTGGAGACGTAAGTTTCTTTTACTCGTTTTTTTAACCCCTCACTAGTTGAGTTAGTAACAGTTGCACTGAAAACTACCTGTCTTATCAAACATGTATTTAGTCAGACTTTAAGTCAATAATGTTCCAGCAGCTTTAAGCAACCATTCTAAAAGTTTGACATTAACAGGAGATCTTGGCTCGTTAGACTGAGTTTGTTGTCCTTCCAGAATTGGGAGTGACAGACAGATAATAATAATAATAACTGCATGTGCTTCTAGTTTTTAAAACAACTATTAAAATACATTTCTGCTACTATAGGTACTGTCTAATTTGAGAAAAATACAATAAAATATTGAATCAAGACTATGTCACAATGTAGAAGTACTGATCCTGCCACTACTGAACTTTGGTCTTGAGTGTGAATTGACTGATTGGGATTTATAGGCTGTACTGCAGCCAGCCACCAGGGGGAGCACTCATCCTTTGTGGCTTCAATGTCTGGGTTCTGGTCCAGTGTCTAGTTACAGTATATCTTAATGATCTGAATGCACCCCAGATATGCAGAATGTGAGGCACTTAGCTTCTTTTCCTAGCCTAATTTGAAACAACAAACGTTTAAAATAAAGTATTAATATGGGAGTTTGAACTTACATCATTTATCTTAGATTTCTGACAATGTCAGGTACACTCTCCTCTTAAATACACATTTATTGTGGCATGTTTTTTCACAAACTATAGAAAACAAAACTTCTGGATACTACAGAAATGCTAGCCAGTTTAATGTTATTTCTGTGAACAGTGAACATTTTTAAGATATTTCAGCTTGTTTTTGAATAAAAGTTTGCAAGGTTTTACCATGTGTTGAAAACACCCAGGTGTAATTAATAATTGTATTTCATGGTTTCAGTGTAATGGTTTTGGGTCTTTGTTGCTCAGAGGGTAACATTAGGCTCAAAGCCAACCTGGCATCACCACTTCCACCTGTGCTGCTCCTGGAACCTGTCATCTGTGCAAAAACATAAAATTAAAAACACCTACAGTCACAATCTGGGCCACAGAGCAGTAACTGTGCAGCTCTGCTGCTGTGAGAGTTACATTTGTGAAAATCATCATTAAGCAAACTTTTTGCCATATCTCTTTATTTCCTGCCTTTCACAATGGTGGGTGAGCATGTAATTTCCTTTGTGTGAGGAAGTGTTTGTTAGCAAAAAAATCTAATGAATGAGTGGACAAATGTAATGAAACACTTAGAAAATAATCATTGTATCTTCATCWACATCTGGTCATTTATTTGGAGTCAACCTGATGCAAGATAATCTCTACAGCTAACTGATCTTAGCAAATATAAAAATGACTATGACTAAGTTGGTGTTACAGATACTGAGCTAAAGTTTGGTGGTAGTAGATAAGCGTAATAATCTGTCAGAGCTGATGTTTCGGACGATACTTGGTTTGCTTGTCTCATTGCTACGACTGAGCACCACTAACAAATAACAACTGAGCTCTACCTGGTATTTCCTGTATAGAAACAGTGTTTAACACATCCTCTTATAAACACTGAAAAGTACTACATGTATGACTGACTAAATGTGAAATAAATAATACAGAAATACTATTAAATGTAAAAGTAAGAGTTGTACTGACTGTTGAGTTGTGGTGAGTAGCTACTGTCTTGAATTCTGAACTCTCCCACTTTCTGACAAGAAATTCCTACTGGAAAGGCATTCCAGTCTAAACGTACGACTTGTAAGTGGGAAATTTCCACTTCCAAGTATAATTGAACCACAGAAAAAGTCGCTGGTGAAAATGCAGCGAAATTGAGRTTTTGGACTGTGATTTTTGCCTGCTAATGTTGCACCCTGTGCAGCTCCATCTAATGGTGGGATGCCTCCATTATTTTCAGGTAAAATCAAAATSAAAATGCATTATGGGAGACGTAGTTTATGGTCAATGTTGGCTTTAAAGCAGCTTATTTTAAAACATGAAAACATCTTTGAAGCTCCTGCGGGCCAAATATGGCCCGTTTATACTTTTAGTAATGCTACTTTTAAAAATATATATTAATCTGAACCTTCTTTAATAAAGACTAACTTTGGTATTAATCTTCATCTCTCTAACAGAGACCCAGTCTGGTCACAGTGGTGGAATGGATCGACTACGAGACTCTGGCTCTTCTGTTTGGCATGGTGAGCTGCTCCTCACGTTTATTTACCAACATGTTTTACAACACAATATAGAGTTTATGTTGAATCCTTAAAGATTTATGCAATCCAAACTAAAAATGTGCTTCTTTTATCTTGTCATTTAACAGAGGCATTAAAACCTGACATAAACACTGTATCTATAGAAGCAAACACGTCCTTAACCACTTAACCCCCAAAATGCCTGAAAAGGGCATATATTTATATTTTGACTGCTATGTTTGACTAGCACATTTGAATGAAAGACAAAAACATTCACACAAATTATAATTTTATGACAAGATTATAAGAAGAATTCTGTATCAAAGTTATAAAAACCTTGCAGCAACAAAGAATGATATTGTACAAAAAATTCTCCAAACACACATTGAAATGTTTCAYACAGTAACACTTCATGCAAAGACAATATTTATGTCAATATCTGGTGACTTTTTGTTTTTAAATGATCAGAATGACACACAATAAATTAAAGAAAAAAATATTCTTCTTGCAGATGGTGCTGGTGGCCATTTTTTCAGAAACTGGTTTCTTTGATTATTGTGCAGTGAAGGTGAGTACACTGAGTAATACAAAAAAAACAACAAATGTTGAAAATATGATGTTCAGTTGAATTATTCTTCTTTCGATTTGCCTTCTTCCCCCTTTGACCATGTTAGGTACTGAGTGACAAGTCTTTAAAAATAGTTTCTCACTGCTGATGCATCAAAGTCATGGAGCTTTGAGCCTTTTCTRCACTTTTTAAAATTAGCACTTGGGACAAAAATGCTTTGAATGTTGATTTTTCTGACCTGATAACAAGTATGGTTCTGAAGGGAGACCGATGAAGTTCTGATGTTTTTCTTTACATCCTCACCCAAAACATCACTGTTTTTGTTTGGACTTCAGAAAAATTGATGTTAAGTATCACATGTAGGGTAAATTTGTGTAGTTTATAGTTTGTTACAAGGTGTATTTTTCAAAGGCAACAGYGGATGTAATCTGTAAACATGTTAATCCATAGTTTTTTTAATGTTAGTACAATCTAACATATTGAAGTGTTTTTCTCCATCTCACTAAATATGCAAATAATCAAATTAGTCAGAATTGTACTCTGTTTTAGGATAAGACTGTAATCTTTGATACACAGAGGAAAGCGATCAATTATAATTAAAATATTGATAATTAATGGTGAAAGAGTAGGATTAAATAAATTTATACTTTGCCCCACTCCTTTTCGACATGCAAGCTGAATAAAAAGTGGAGCGATACTTGTGTATTTAATGTAGGTTTTTTGTGTGTGTAGAAATGAGCTGTTAGATATTCAGTTTTATTTCTGCTCAGTGTTGATGATGAAAAAGAAACAGACTTAGGTGATTCAGTGAGTGGTTGTGATCACTTTCAGCTACCTATGTACTAATGTTTTGTCCAATGTGTCTTAAAATGTATGTATTATAGTATTTTTTTTTAGTTATGGTGGCCATTTTGGATTTTTTGATTTGGCTTCCATATGTTATTGTTCTCAGCTACCACCACATCACATTTCAGCCCAATATGTCTTAAAAACGGGTGACTCATAGTCGTTCAAAATTAGCTCTGGTGGCCATCCTGAATTGTGTTTTAGCATTCAGAATTTTTAAAAATTGTTAAGAGTTTTCAGCTTTGTAAGTCTAAACGTGGCTGAAATATAGCCTTTTCAAAAATTAGCAATAAACTTCTTTTAATAAATGGCAAATGGCTTGAACTTACTGTATATATCAGTTTATCATGTCCACATGGACCCCAMAGTGCTTTAYACTTCACTGATGGTGGTAAGCTACATTGTAGCCACAGCTGTCCTGGGGCACACTGACAGAGGCAGTCAGAGAAACTTCATCGTGTTAGTGAGAAAATTAAATTTTTTAGACTGAATATGTTTTAAGATGGCAGTAATCCACTTCAGTCTTGGTGAAGTTCTGACTAATGCTGGAAACATACTCGCTCCGACGCCGACGGGTCGACGCGGGGTCACGTGGTTGTTCGGCAGTCGTTTTCGCACAGACCTTTCATAGTTCCTGCACACTGCGCCGAGCTCGGGGGAACCCCTCCCTCCCACCAAAACATACGTCACTGCAGGGAATTTCTCCCCTCAACAGCAATGCGGAAAAAAAGTCACTCACCAGATGGATTTTTATCCACATCTGTCCTGGTTAAAAAGCTCCACAGTTTCAGATTCCTCCGTGCCTGTTTATCTGTTATGTCTGTTTATCTCCATTCATG
>NW_013952731.1:277718-281938 GCF_001266775.1 Austrofundulus limnaeus
TGTGTGTGTGTGTGTGTGTGTGTGTGTGTGTGTGTGTGTGTGTGTGTGTTCGGCATTGGTGACATTTAGGGGCAATTTTAAGACAAAAATCCTACCTTTGGGGACAACTTGTGCATTTGTGGACAAAGGTCACAAAGTCGTTTTTTTTTTTTCCTTTTTTTTTAACCGAGTGGTTAAAGTAAATGCAGCGTGTAGTGTTGTCAGCACAAACACGCATGAGTTTTTCTCAGTTTGTCTATCTTTAAAACTGCTCAAAACAGTCTGCTCTAGTCAGAAGCGAGTTTTTTTTTCTTCTGCTGTGTCCATCCGAGCGCTTTCAGTTCAGACCAATCACACATTACCGTCGACACGGGAGGGGGGTCAAAAAGTTCTGCTTGTGCCAAACGGGGCTGTCGACACGATGTTGCGAAGCCCGGTGACGTAATTTTCATCATTAAACTGCGACAACCCGTGCCGACGTCGGCAGTTCAAAGGGAGTATGTTTCCAGCTTAACAGTTTGTTAAACAGTTCTTTCAGATTCAAACATTGCCTGTCCAAACTGAGGCTGTTCAAATGCTTACATGTGAATTATCAAATGTTCATAACTTTTCCATCAAACCTCTTTTTATTGACCCAAACCAACCTTAAAATAATGCCTTCATTATTTATTAATAATTAATGTAAATAATTGCTTACTTATCACCTAATTACATTTGTTCTCTTGGCAGGCTTACCAGTTATCCAGAGGAAGGGTGTGGCCTATGATCATCATCCTGTGTCTGATTGCTGCCATCCTGTCTGCTTTTCTGGACAACGTTACCACGATGATGCTTTTCACACCTGTCACCATAAGGTACASGAACGGCTAAAAAATAAAAAAAGGTCTTTCATCATTTTTGACAAACTTTTTATTTTTTTACAATAATGTAACATTTGACCTGTTTTCTGAATAGAGCTGAAAGCAAAAACACCTTAAATGATTTCAAACTGTTAAAAAACAAAGCAGATTCCACCCCACTTTGATTCTGACTTCATGCATTAGTGTCTCTATTTTAAGGTCTTGGTTTTACATCCACAGATCAAAACAAAGCCGTGCCCTAATTTGTTAATGACCCTGCAGAAATCCTGTGAAGCTATGACGTTAAAGGACTCATATCTTCATCTGCAAATATCTTTTTCATATTCCACTATTTATGTAATCTAATCAAAGGCTGTCTCGTATCAATCTGAATTTTTCAGGTTGTGTGAGGTGCTTAATCTAGACCCCCGGCATGTCCTGATTGCAGAAGTAATCTTTACCAACATCGGAGGGGCCGCCACAGCTGTCGGAGATCCACCCAACGTGATTATAGTGTCAAACCAGGGCCTGCGCAGAGAAGTAAGCACTTTCACAGCTCTGTCGCTCAGACATGCTCTGATCCAGTGAAGCAGCTCAGCTCAGTGTAATCTGACATATAAACACCCAGAAACCAATGTGCTTTATGACATGGGACATGGAGATGTGGAATCTGTTGTTTCATCTGCACAGATGGTTCAAAGTCCAAAACCAGATACAGGTGCTGGTCATAAAATTAGAATATCATGAAAAAGTAGATTTATTTCAGTAATTCCATTTAAAAAGTGAAACTTGTATATTATATTCATACATTACATACAAACTCATATATTTCAAATGTTTATTTCGTTTAATTTTGATGATTACAAATGACAACAAATGAAAATCTCAAATTCAGCATATCAGAAAATTAGAATATTACTGAAGACCAATAAAAACAAAGGATTTATAGAAATGTTGGCCAACTGAAAAGTACGAACATGAAAAGTATGAGCATGTACAGCACTCAGTATTTAGTTGGGGCTCCTTTGGCCTGTATTACTGCAGCAATGCGGCGTGGCATGGAGTCGATCAGTCTGTGGCACTGCTCAGGTGTTATGATAGCCCAGGTTGCTCTAATAGTGGCTTTTAGCTCTTCTGAATTGTTGGGTCTGGTGTATTGCATCTTCTTCTTCACAATACCCCATAGATTTTCTATGGGGTTAAGGTCAGGAGAGTTTGCTGGCCAATTAAGAACAGGGATACCATGGTCCTTCAACCAGGTACTGGTAGCTTTGGCACTGTGTGCAGGTGCCAAGTCCTGTTGGAAAATGAAATCTGCATCTCCAAAAAGTTGGTCAGCAGCAGGAAGCATGAAGTGCTCTAAAACTTCCTGGTATGTGGCTGCGTTGACCCTGGACCTCAGAAAACACAATGGACCAACACCAGCAGATGACATGGCACCCCAAACCGTCACTGACTGTGGAAACTTTACACTGGACTTCAAGCAACGTGGATGAAGTGCCTCTCTTCTTTTCCTCCAGACTCTGGGACCTTGATTTCCAAAGGAAATGCAAAATTTACTTTCATCAGAGAACATGACTCTGGACCACTCACCAGCAGTCCAGTCCTGTTTCTCTGTAGCCCAGGCAAGACGCTTCTGACGCTGTCTGTGGTTCAAGAGTGGCTTGACACAAGGAATGCGACAGCAGAAACCCATGTCTTTCATACGTCTGTGTGTGGTGGTTCTTGAAGCACTCACTCCAGCTGCAGTCCACTCTTTGTGAATCTCCCCCACATTTTTGAATGGGTTTTGTTTCACAATCCTCTCCAGGGTGCGGTTATCTCTCTTGCTTGTACATTTTTTTCGACCACATCTTTTCCTTCCCTTCGCCTCTCTATTAATGTGCTTGGACACAGAGCTCTGTGAACAGCCAGCCTCTTTAGCGATGACCTTTTGTGTCTTGCCCTCCTTGTGCAAGGTGTCGATGGTCGTCTTTTGGACAACTGTCAAGTCAGCAGTCTTCCCCATGATTGTGTAGCCTATAGAACTAGACTGAAAGACCATTTAAAGGCCTTTGCAGGTGGTTTGAGTTAATTAGCTGATTAGAGTGTGGTACCAGGTGCCATCCATTTTGAACCTTTTCACAAGATTCTAATTGTCTGATATGCTGAATTTGAGATTTTCATTTGTTGTCATTTGTAATCATCAAAATTAAACGAAATAAACATTTGAAATATATGAGTTTGTATGTAATGTATGAATATAATATACAAGTTTCACTTTTTAAATGGAATTACTGAAATAAATCTACTTTTTCATGATATTCTAATTTTATGACCAGCACCTGTACATGAAATATGATATTTTGGTATAAGGTGGTGATTATGACTAAATACGTCTGACAGTTTTCACAACAGGAAGTCATTCTTTTGCTGTTGCTTGAAACACTAAGGTGAAACATTAAACTCTGAAAGCTTTTATTTTCTCAGTTAGTTTCTCAGCTGATCATTTGTGTTTGTTAACTGAGATTTAAGCTGAAACAGGAGCAGAACATGAGCTGCTTGTTAGTCACCAGGGTAATAGAAGTCTTCAAAAATATTGTTGATTTGAGGCTGTTAAGCATTTTATGTCTTAGTGCTCAGAAGCTACTTATGTTTCAAGGAGACCATAGAGTTTTTCTCTGATGCATTTTTTCAGCTCCAGGCTTTTCTTCCTGCTTCTTCGTAAACTTTCTGTTTTAGCTGAATCTGGTATCTTGTATGGCATTTATTTAAGCCTCCTTCATACTGGATGACGACCTTGCTACAAATTACACAAAAAATATACTGTAGATTACAGCTTTGCTCTGTCATTTACTATATTTACAGCCCATTAGAGCAAGTTTTTCAATTTCAAATGAATGCAAAATATTCATTTACATACAATGTTGGTATTTAAATATTTAGTAACGCTTTTACTGCCCAACAGTAATAATTACCTTCAAAGTAGCGATGTCTATAGCTGTCCTGACCCAGTTCTTTTTTCGCCTATTTGTTAATTAATTAATCACAGAAGTATCTAAAAYACACACAGTAACACTGTATTGGAATAAAATATTATAACAATAAAAATATATTGTGAGGTTAAGAAATTTATGGGGTGCCATTTGTAAAGCTACACAGTCAAAAATTACCACCAATATTTTGCTTTATTTAGCCTTTCATAAGAAAAAAAAACTATTTTTTCAATGTCAGATTTTCACCATGTTATTCATACATTTATAAATGTCATAATTTAAGAAATAAATATTTAACTTACAAATTAAATATCTAGTTAGCAAGGTAACTTGTGACTTAAATATTTAGTTTTGAGCTAAATGTTTAGCTTGAAACTTAAATATTTAGTTTGCCACCAAAATATTTAGGTTGCAACTTAAATATTTA
>NW_013952731.1:283113-291777 GCF_001266775.1 Austrofundulus limnaeus
GGAGTCCAACTCTCACCGGAAACGAGCCCGACTTACTGCCGGCAATGCGAACCAGACTCTGACACCAATTTGGAACTATGACATTTTTAAATGTACAAATAACATGGTGAAAGTCTGATTTAGAAAAATAAACCCTTGTTTTTCTTTTCTTATGAAAGGCTAAATAAAACAAAATGTTGCTGGTAATTTTTGACTGTCTAAGTTTATAAACAGCACCCCATAGAAATTGTYTATAATTCATTAAATATATAGTTTATCATATCGGCAGCTATTCGATTAAAACTGTGACAAACACTGGCTAATACTGTGTTATTCTGCATGTAGATCCTCATTTTGTAAAACTGACAACTGTTTACTGATTCTGATCATTAAATTTGGAACATAATTTACCTGAGTCTGCCTGCAGCTAACATTATGCTAAATAGGTGACCTGAATGGTTGCTTTACTACAACAAATAAGCCTACAGAAGATGCGTCAGTGTGAAATGTTATTCTGTGTGAATTTTGTCATGTGCTGCACTTTATAGCAAAACAGTCGGATCCTGATGTGTCAATCTTCCTTTTCTTTGCACACACACAGTATACATCTGGTCCATGTTGATACAGTCAACACAAAGCAACGGTGGTACCTCTGCGTGTCTCAAACCACGTGACATCCTCCAGTAATATATCAATGGTTGCTGTGTTGCTGTCTGCAGTCACGRGGCCCCTTAAGGAGGCAGCACGAGTACATCATTTCAATACCCTCAATATTTTGTATGGTATTGAAATGACATAGTATCGATGTCATGAAATTCAGCTGGGGGGCAGGAAATAAATAAAGCCCCGTTTTCTTCTGTTTCAGCATCAGAATGCCTAAATTTGTTGTTGCAGTCGTTTTTTCGAAAGTAGTGTGTCACWAGGGAGTTAATTWWWAAAAAAACTTACAGAMAAATAAYRRCAAAGGTGTATCAACAATCTACGGCTAAAAACAGGAGGTGCGGAATGAACAWTGCAAGAGTTTGCAGCGACCACTTTCTAACAAGTAAGGATCGTATCATTTAAATCGTATTTTCAGATATTTTTCTGGATTGTTACTTGAATTTTGCTTTACAGAAGCTACATAAATCATTTACAAGCAGATACAAGCACATAGAAATAACAGGGGTTAACTCGTTAGCGTTAGCGATAGCACTGTTATCACAGGCTAACTACTTAAAATAGCACAACTCACCCAGGCAGAAACAAGTCAACAGACATTTAAAGCTTCTTTGGATCCTAAATGTTAGACCCAACCTGAAACTAAATAATTGTAGCTTTGAGGCGTTTAAAAGYTTTCATCTGGCTCGTCRTATAATACRAGGTCTGCAGCACCACATAGYTTATGTCAATCACCTCAACACCGGGTAAATCCTCCCGATTATATGAGAAGTTTTTAAAATTTTGATAATATGGATCATATCCTAAATGTACACATATTTTTTGTGATATCTCGTCTGAGCCAGCCCATTTAGGACATTAGCATACTTGCTGTGATCCATTTTGCTGTGTTTTGAACCAGAGCAAAGCATTTCCTGCTTCCATCTGTCATTTGCTCATCATCCGGGTCACGTGACTGCAACCCAGCAATTTGCATTTGGTCATTTTAGTACTGTACCTCATAGTCCTCCTTCAGCTCAGGGCACTAGCGGAACAAATCAGAGCCGGGTCGGGGGCGGGGCAAATGACCAGGTCCTTTATACCAAATAATAAAGCTCATGATAACATCATTTTATGCAACATACACATGCCTGCAACAGCAGGGCTTRCAAGCTTCAGCACCACAGAGCTACTATGTTATTTTGAAGTTCATTAAAGGGACATGAAGTATAACAAACCAAGAAAATTATTAAAATGCTCAACTATAAAACAAAAAAAAAAAATGAAAATGGTTCAGCACCACGGATAGTGGTCATGTCATTTTGACACCAGCTTTATCTGTTTTAACTCAGAGCCCCTATCAGTAGCTAAAGTTCAGTAAAAACTGGCACAGCGGCCCACATGTTCACAAACACGTTTCTAAAAGAAGTAGCTACTCACGACTACTGAAGAACAGACGACAAGCCCTGCGCTCCGACAACTCGTCCGTGATGCTCTTTCTTTGACCTTATTCTTTATGGACTACATGAGTCCTCTCAGTCTCTCCTGTCCCACTGTGTCCCACTTAAGTGCAGCATGTCAAGTTGTATGGACTGTCTGTAATTTTTTCCCTCATTTTGCAGGTATACTGAAGATAACAGACCAATCTCCCAAATATTTTTAAGTTTTATGGATTAAAAAAAKGTAGTTTCAAACTTATTTAACTTTTCAGAGCCTGTAGGACATTAAAAAACAATAAATAACATCAAATAACCATCCTCCAACCCGCACTGCCGTGATAAATAAGTTCTCCCCTCCTCATTTCTTCCTGCTCTGCCCCAGGGCTCTGCCCTGCTGCCCTGCACAGATGCTGAAACCCGCGGCCGACAATCCACCTGTACACCCCTCATCCATGCGCGTGGGATTAATACAGATTATTTAATTATTTTATTAATTTTTTTTTGCAAAAAATATGAATTTTTGAGGCTCATTATGTAGGTAAATGACCGAAGGGGTTGACATGTGTGCAAGTGGTGAGTCCAGATGCACCGGTGACTGGAAGAGTCAAAAATAAAAAAAGAGCAGCACAAACCRCACTGAGGTTACTGCTGGATGGAAGCTTTTTTACYAGATCCACAAAAGATTTTTGTTTGTTATCTGGTCCCTGTAAGAGGTTCTAAAACAAAGCAGACYGGGCTCTTCTGGATGCATTCAGAGGAGGGCCCGCTTTCTCCACCTCGCCTCCGGTGTAGAGGGTCGGCTCCCTTCTGCCTCCAAACCGGTTCGGTCTCGTCCCGTGGTCCGAGGAGCCCAGAGAAGAATGTGCAGGAAATGCGAGATCGCACAATAAATCCAGTGATAAATGAAGAATCWGAGCAAAACAAGTTATTCTGTGGAAGTTGGGTTGAAACTGCATCTTGACTTTCTGAAACGTCTGATTTCAGAATAAAATCCACGTGTACCAGGTGTGCATGAATATGTTGCAAGCTGCATGTTTCCATCTGCTTCCTAATCACAATGATGCATTTTGAAAACTCGTTCTTCTTCCTGTTGGTGCAGTGTGATTTTTGTAAATTGACTCCGGAGCAGCTCCGACGTCGGGCAAAAGATGACTCTAATTATGGCGGATCACCGTCCACTTGTTGCTCTGCACTGTTGTGCCGCCCTCCCAGCCCCCCTGAAGCTCCGCCCCTGGCTCAGGGCACTAGACATATGCCCATCTGCTCACTGTAACATGACAGATCTGATTGCAGTTTGCACTCAGAATATGGAAAGAAGTGCATCCCATAAGGGACACTTCAATTTGGCTGAAAATACAGGACATCCCGGCTAATACAGGACTGTTGGCAACCCTATCAAATAATTAATTATTTAAAAAAAAACTTCAGTACATAGGCAATCATAACACCATGTCACAAGTCACACAGCAATAGAACAAACATTTAATTCACACTCGGGAGGCATAACTGTTTTTCAAAAGTTTGTTTTAGGTATGCGCTCCAATATGGGCAAATTAAGTCTCTGGACAATATGGTGCACCAAGTATAAAATTAAATWAAAAAATGACTGTCTCAAACACATTTTCATTATTTAGCTCACTTTCTGAGTGTAAAATCCTGTTACAAAAGCTAATGCTGCTAATGCTGCTGAAGATTACGTTTAAAATTTTGATTCAAAATGCACTCATTGGAAAAATTATGGATGGTCCCTGCGGTCCGGCAGTTTGAAGTGCAGCTCAGACACTGCCCAYAACCGTAAGTTTGATGTCTTGTTGGGAARCGTTATCAGTGCTAGCAGAGTWAGCAGCATTAGCAGCGTTAGTGCTTTTGACTCTAGATGATGACATCACAATAAAAGCCACCAGGATCAAAGTCTGTGTTYCATTCTAAAGTGGCCTATTTAAACACTATAGCGGTAACATAATGACCCCCGCACGCACAAATACTGTACACCAGAACTCAGACGTCTTTATTCCTAATAAATGTCATGCTACTAGGTGCATCCCAAAATTGTAGTGGTTTGGGTGGGGGACTTTTTTTGGGGGGTGGGGTGYGTTGGACCTGATGGATAGCCCACACGAAGYGTAAGYGGGAGTTGTATTGTTTTCGTACTGTTTATTTATTTATTTTTCCAGTGATTTTTGGTCAACCGAAGCACAAAAATGGCTGCACCGATCAACATGAAATTTGGCAGGGCTGTAGATGAGTTCGATCTACACTGCACCAGCCAACGGTCTTACGATAGACCCCATATTTGAGGAGGGGGCTCCTTTCAAGGTGGGGGTGTCTGAACATGCAAAAATGGTTATAGCTCAAAAACTATTAAACATAGAAGCTTCAGATTTCTTTTGTTGTTTAGCTCTGATGAGGGGCTATCCATCCATCAGGTCCAACGCCCCACCAAAAAAAGACCCCCCACATAAATCACTACAATTTTGGGATGYACCTAGTAGCATGACATTTATTAGGAATAAATTCTTCTGAGTTGTGGTGCATTTGTGCGTGCGGGGGCCATTATGTTACCGCTATGCGGTATCTAGTTTTCTTATGGCTTATTTTATTTATTTACTTTTGCCAACAGCTGTGACCTTAGTATCTATCTTTTATTCYCCATGTAGTWCTCATTTAGAATGAAAACAACAAAACATCTGCCGTTGGGAAAATATTTAAAATAAAAAACACCCTGAAGAATCTGGTGACTTCCACCATGTTTCTGGCCCGGCTGCAGCTCCACTGGGTTCATGAGAGCGGCTGCAAGTTGCCACGCAACAGTTTGACAACAAAGGTTCTCATTGGTTGAGACGCGCGACGAAGGCCATCTAAAGCTAAAAGTGATCAAGGTCCCGCCTCCCCRCCGTAACTACTGAGTTTGTGTGTGTCTGTATGTGTGTTAGCAAGTCCAGYGAACAGAGATTCAATAGAGGAATATAAAGAAATAAATATTTGTGTTAACACACGTTTAAAAAAATTATCGCTGTTAAGCTTCAGCTGCGTTAACATGTTAACGTGTCCAGCACTAATATAAACATTAACATCTAGCTACAACATTTACATTTATATTTACACATTTGGATTGAGGCTTGAACACATAGACATAACATTTAAATTTAACATTTAATAAATATGAGCTATATGTAAAAACAGAGTAAAAKGTTAATGGATTTTGTTACACTTACTGTGAGTTAAATAATGAAAATGTGTTTGACATTTTGTATCATTTTATTTTACAMTTAACACCCCATAAATAAACTTATTAGTAAGTTTATAAACATCCAGAAAATTGKTTTTAGCTTCTATGTATCATCTTGTATCACACAAATACCTCAAGCTTAACTTGCTACGTGGCAGTGTTATGAGAAAACTGAATTTGACTCTTGATTTACTACACTTGATGTAGCACCTACAGTTGCATAAAGGTCAATGACTGCACAGTGCAGCTCTGTCCTTCACAAGCAGGACTTTAAATGACTTAATGTTGTCTCTTTAATAGATTATCGATTGTTTATGCAACATTGTCTAAAAGCATTTAAAATCATAACTCTGCACAGTGCCTGAGTTTGATGTTTCTTTATATTGTCTTTGCAAGGATTGGTCCGCACATTCTTTCTGTGCACTATAAGATTAACGAGTGGCAACCCTTATTTGCGTTGATGTGGAGGTGATGAATGAARTTACAGAAGCAGTAAAACCAATTTATATCTGTGCGGCAGAAACAATAAATCAAGGGAATTAAAATGCCAAAAAGGTGGRGAAACAACCAGCCAGTCATTTTAATAATCAGACAGACTATTGTTACAGAGACTGATTGACAAGATTCACCTTGACTTCCTGAAGGCTCCGGATGCTGCTGGGTTGTCTTGGTTGACGYGACTTTGCAACATCTCCTGAACATCAAGGGGGACTGRAGGGTGTGTTCCAAAYATTGGGGCATCACTCTCCTTAGSTCACCCAATAAAGTCTTTTTAGGGGTGCTGGAGAAGAAATTCCAATCAATGGTCCAACCTCAGATTCAGGAGGAACAATGTGGGTTCTGTCCTTTCAGTGGAACACTGGACCAGATTTTACTCTTGCTGTGTTTCTCGAGGAATCAGGGGAGTTTGCCCGTCCAGTCTGCACGTGTTTTGTGGACTTACAGAAGGCTTCCCTGAGGTACACTGCGATGGGTGCTTTGTAAGTATGGGATTTGGGKTTCATTGTTACGTGCTGTTCAATTCCTTCGAACAGTTTGAGAGTTTAAACAGAATTTCTTGGTGCAGCCGGGGGGTGGGGTGGTGGTGGTGTGTCCAGTTCAGTGACCTCAGGACTCCGTCTCTGCTGTTTGCAGATGATGTGGTCCTGTTGGTGTCATCGTGCTGTGATCTTTAGCTTTCACTGGAGCATTTCACACCTGAGTGTGAAACAGCTGGTGAGGATCAGCACCTCCAAATCTGAGCCCAATGGTTCTCAGTCAGAAAGTGTAAATCRCTCTCTTTGGTTTGGGGGTGAGGTTCTGCGAAGAGTAAAAGCATCTTGTGGTTTTTATTCATGAATGAGGCGAGAATGGAGCGTGGAGGCTTCTGCAGGGTTGCAGATTCTGTACCGGTCTGTTGTGGTGAAGACGGAGCTGAGCWGTAAGGTGAAGCTCTCTGTTTACTGATCAGTCTACGTTCCTACCCTCACCTATGGCCACAAATTTTGGGCAGTGACTGAATGAATGAGATCTCAAATATACTACTCTGAGTASAGTCACTGCTCCTCCACATCCAGAGGAGCCAGTTGAGGTGGTTCATCTGGTAATGATGCCAACTGGAGGCCTCCTTAGGAAGGTTTTTCTATCATGTATTACTAGGAGGACACGGGGAAGACATTGGACACACTGGAGCGACTAACCTCTTGTTTGGCCTGGGCTTTGAAGTCCTCACAGATGAACTGGAAGAAGAAGTTGTGGAAAGAGGGGTCTGGGCATCCCTTGCGACTATGTAAAATGGCACTACTGTAAAGGTTTATAGAATACTATTTACATAAAAATATCAAAAATTTTTGAGATTCAATTTTTTAAGATGACAGGAATTCACTTTTGTCTTGGCTTTGTGCAGACTACGTGTTGATTTGATAATTCGTTCAGATTTCAAGTTTCTTTTTACYGTGGCCATTAAAAAAAGCTCTACAACAGGTAAGATATTATTTGTTCATAGTTTTCCACAGAACCCAGTTTCAAAATGTCTGAAATATCCTTTTAAAATATATAAAATCAGTCATTTCCAAGTTCTTAACACCTTAAATATTGTAAACTGCTGTGTGGGTAAAGTCACCTTTCTGTGACTGACTGTTTGAGTGGGGTCTTTGGGACTTGTCTGATTAAATGAAACAGTGTTATTCCTGGTGCAATAATGTTTAAAGTTAYGTAATTACAGGCTGAACTCTTTCATGAATAAAACAATGTTCAAAGTGCTGACTCTAGACATTTGTTACAACTGTTTGACTGCCATACGTCATTTTTTATTTGTTATTCTGAGTTTAGAACTAGAATAAAAAATATTTTGAATAATGTGCAGAAAAAAGAGCTTATTTTGTACTATTTTAGAACATCCCATTGGAGCTGTCTGCCRTTGCCTGAAAAGGCCAGAGACTTGTAAGTTCTTTTTATAACCTTCACTCTTTTTATACGTCCACATCCCTGTAAGACTTGACATTTTCCCAGCTGCCTGATGGGGCATCTGTTCAGTGCATGTGGCATTTCAGCCTTGGCGTGTGCAGCAGTATGTGGTTGGCTATGGTATACAGTAGCTCACTCCAGGCTTTTAGGACCCGCTGTCAGGTTTTTCTTTTTCTTACAGCTTTAGTTACCAACTTCAAGAACCACAGGAACAAAGCAGCAGCACTTTCATTCAGTCATGTTGGGCCTCTTATAAACACTTGTTTCTGCCTGCATGGGTTACTCACAGTGGTGATGATGTGTTTGATAACTYCTTTAGGTACTTTAAGGAAAAATCTGAAGACTGAACGTGTGTCACGTACACTTTTTAAACTCAATTCAACTTTTTTAAAATGTCGCATCCACTGAAGTTACGCTGCAAAGCGATTTAGTTTGAGGAGTTTGAAGTAGAGACACAAGTGTGTCTTACACACAAAAAAGAGTGTTTGTTACATATGAGGTGTCAATAAGGTGATGAGATGAACTGACACAAAAACCATGCTTTAAAATTTCTCAGTATATCTTACAATATAATGTATTTGGATCATCACTGCTCTTATTTCCCCTGCATTTTTAAATCCTGAAGTGGTCACTGTTTAAAAGGTAAATCATAGACTTGAATAAGAACCCTAGACTAAGCCCCGCCCATCCTGTCCACTGGTAACCTCTGACAGCATGGAGGAGCAGAAACAGAGACCTAACTGGGAAACGGCTCACAGCCACCACAGCAAGCCTAACTGGATCTGTTTCACAAATTATCTGTAATATTTTTACAGTATATTAATAACTGTTGATTTCATTCAACAATCATGTAAAACAGCAGATATATACCAGAAAAATATATAATTTGTAAATAACAATGATCTAATCCAGACCTGAAGTCAGCCTGTAACT
>NW_013952731.1:292522-293798 GCF_001266775.1 Austrofundulus limnaeus
GTTTTGCGTTAGCCGTTAGCTTCACCAACCGATCACACAGTCACCTGGTTTCTGAGCACTCCAGCTGTTCTATAGAACCTCCTTGAGTTAAGTCACTGCTAGTCACTACTTTTTGTAGAGTCTGTAGTAATCACTCAGTGTCTTCTGATCAGAAGTTAAATGCGTTGCRTCTTACATTTGGGTTGATGTATCTGATAGAATAAAGATGTTTGCTATAGGTTCTTTTAGATTTTGAGGACAATTTTAACCAGTGGTGGTAAATGTCAATCTGACAGGGAATAAGTTCTCAACTAGAACTTTGTTAATCTGAAAAACTCCTCAGGTTATAAAATATGTGAAATACGTTCATTATTTTTTAAACCTCAGAGCAAACTGTACATTTAAACTTTTGGCAGGACAAACATTWGAAATGGTCGGATTTTCTCCAACATAGAGTTTTGCATCACTGACATCCACTAGTTTTCAGCAACAAAACTTTATACTATAATAAAATTGAGAAAACCTTGAATGGAGTAAAATTTGAGATTAAATTTACCTACGTTGTTTTTCTTTGAGTCCCAGATTATGTCTCATGTCTAAGACATGAAATTGGAGTTTATAGAATTAAAAGTATTCACAAATGTAACCCTATGAAGCTCTTCTGCAAAGCTGGAAGCATCTGGTTAAAAAAAACACTGTAAGTTGCACAGAGCTGGGTTTCGTGAAAGAATGGCCAGAAAAAGGACATGGCTTAAAGCAGAGATTCTCAACCTATGGGCCGCGGCCCAATTGTGGGCCGTGAGCGCCACCTTGAGGGCCTCAAAAGAACAACAGTTTTTAACTTTGGGCCGCAGAGGGCCGTGGGACCACATTGATTTTGAATAAGGTGCAATACACTTTCTTACTACTAGTAGTGGTAGTGCACCACTCAGATGTTTAACGTTTTTTAATATGTAGAAGAAGAACCTTAGAAACTTGCCAAGAATGGAAACCTATTTTAAATGAAAAGTAGAAGCAAAAATGAAAGTAACTCGTCAAAAAACACCAAAGTTTATCACTAATATGAAGTACAGCTTTTGTTTTTACCATGCAATATTTTAAAAGTTCAAAACATTATCAAATACAGTTGTAGATATGGCTATATTTTAATTTTTTATTTTAAATTAATTTTTTAACTTTATTTTTAAACATTTTGAATGTATTTTAAAGAAATTTTAAACTTGTCAAAAAGCTGTTGTTACTGTTATTGTTTGTCACTGGTTGCAAAAGTTTAAAAAGGCTATATTTTCATTTGTAT
>NW_013952731.1:294428-306561 GCF_001266775.1 Austrofundulus limnaeus
GCCTTGGGATTCCCCCGGACGAGCTGGCCCAAGTGGCTGGGGAGAGGGAAGCTGGGTTTTTCTGCTTAGGCTGCTGCTCCCTCAACCCGACCCTGGAYAAGCGGCAGAAAACGGACGGACGGACGGAGAGAGGAGACACTAAAATCTAACATTTTGACATGAAGAGCATATTTGGCAAAAACCTAACGCCCATCATGCAGAGTATACCATCCCCTCAGTGAAGCATGGTGGTGGCAGCATCATGCTGTGGGCAGGTTTTTCATCTGAAGAGACTGGTCAGAGTTGAGGGATAACTGGATGAAGCAAAACTGTTGGAGTTCCTGCTGAAATGGAGCTTCACCTTCCAGCAGGACAATGGGCCTGATGCAAGAACATTTTCGTATTCTTATCATAAATTTCTCTTACTTTTGTTAAAATGAACATGCCACGTCAGATTCAACAAACTCTTCTATCTTCAGGAAAARTGTATAAATGAGCTGCGTAAACTGATGGATGCGTATCAGGTGCTTTTGCACGATGAGAGGAGATTAGCATAATTACCACCCCAAAAACACCATATWAGGATATACGTTTCCTGCCCCACATACCAGGAAATTTTCATTCATAAATGACACCGCAAAGTAAAAAGAAGAACTTTACAAGTTTGGGGACTGAAGTCCTGCTTTCAGAGATCCAGAAAAGAAAATCTGTTATTTTTAGCAGCGTCGGTAAGACCTCATTTTGTAATAACAACGCATTACATCCCTCTCACCCATCTAATCTTTTTTTGCAGAGAAGCTGTAAGCTGTACGGAATGAACAGTTTCCCATCAATTTCTGAACTTTGGCCCGGGGGGTCTGGGGACTGGATTCTTCTGGCCCCCCTAAACTCACTTACTCCTCTGGCTAACAAAACTTGCTCTATGCATAGTGCGTCACAGTGTTGATACAGGGGTGCTCAGCCAGTCGATCGCGATCGACCGGTAGCTCGTTGGCTGGTTCCCGGTAGCTGACGGAGCGCAACCTTCCTCTAATAGCTGAGAGCTGGCTCGTCAGCTGAGAGCAACAGTTGTGCTCCGGCCCGGGACTCTTGTCCACTCGTTGAGTTCTCCGGCAGAAGCGGTGGAGGTGGGAGGTGGGAGGAGTTTACATTCCAGTCTTGAACACGCTCCCTCCGCCCTCCCCAGCACAGCTAACGAGCCGGCTCGTCAGCTCCGCTCACAGACGTAGTCTCGCGAGTTTCGGGTGCGGTGAAACAGCACTCCGAACACGGYCTCGCGAGACTTTAATGTCACGTGTTCACAACAAAGCAGCGAGGCGGGAAAAAAATGAACGAAAGACAGCTAACAAGCAAATAAAAACTTATTATTTTCACCTGGAGTGGGAAGAGGACTCATGTAAATCGAGCGCTGCCTTGGCTTGTCCAAAAAGGATAACGTGGAACTGCATTTCTTTCAAAACAATGCACAAATGCTACAAGATGGATGCCCCCTCCTAAACTAATGTAATGCAGTCCCGTACCTGCCTCAACACAAAAAACACCATGTTTCAACGACGACAAATTTATGAAAGAAGCATTTGATGCTGCAGACGTGCTTTTCCGTGATTTTTAAAATAAAAGTGGCTGCTATAAGACGTGCAGCTGTCCACCAGGATGGATGGATGTGTCCAAATTCGTGTTTCAGCTTGTCAACATAATTATGGTGTGATTTATTTTCAACTAGAAATATCTTCAAACTAATGAAATATAAAGTTATTAGGGAGGAAAATTAGTCTGGATAACAGCAGACTGACTGCACGTAAAATATACGACAGGTCTGGACCACTCGTGAATTTTGTTCATATCTGAAAAAAATCTTACAATACGAGAAAATTGTTGAATGCCACAAGTTCTCCTAAATCACTCGTACGCACAACTTAAGAACRAATCTGTTTGTACAAAAGGTTCTTGCATGAGGCCCAATGATCCTAAACACACTGCTGAGGCAAGACTCTACTGTTTAGAAAGAACGGCCCAGTCAAAGCCTAGAGCTTAGTTCTGTGAGGTTATGGTTAGGATAACCCAGGAGWAACAGGCAAAACTCAGTCAGCAGGTTTGAATTGAATATTAAAGTGGGATATTTACTGTCACACTGCAGAGCAGCGTCTGCGCAGACAGTTTGCACATCTTTCAAACATACTAAATATAGAYACTAAAACAGCGCTGCAAACAGTTTCAAGGTCTGATAAATCGCACTCCAGGTGTAAAATGATTATATCTACTTATTCTCCGCCCAGTATTTTGCACGATCTGCTAATCTTCATATAATCTGCACATTTATGAAGGCAGACTCGCTAAATTTGTTGAGGCTGCTGTTTAGTTCATCATACAGACGCAGTCCTCGCTGCGCACCTTTAATAAAGCCGCTTTGTGTGCTCCATCAGGTTTGCTCATGGTTTTATATTTATAGTAATTGTTGATAAATCAAGACCTGAGCATTTCTAGCCATGCGTCCTTCATCCAAGGGACGCAAAGGTTTGATTAAATCTCAGTGTCTCTTGGGAGAGAGCGATGCACCCATATGAGGCCCCCACTCATTTGGGTTCTTTAGCCTGCAGATGGTTCATAATGTGGCTGCTCGTTTCCTAACCATCTTTTAGGACCAGCTCCTCCTCTGGTCTGTGTCTCCAAGCTGAGCTTCCTCATCACAGAGCACACCCACCCAACCCATGTTAAAATGGGCGGGACAGAAGAGGAAGGAGGTTCTTGAAGAGACAGAGGCCAATTTCAAGGTGTTTAGAAACAGATATGAAGAGAAGTCAAGTTTATTTTCTATTTAAACATAAAACAGCTTTTTAATAACAACTAAAGGTGACATAGTTATTTTATTATGGTATAGTATTTAAATATATGCCTGAGAAACAATATTGCCCCTTTAAAGGCAAGCTAAAAACACTTGTTCACACCGTCTCATGTGTATTAACTTCTACATTTGTACTTTTATTGTTTTTTTGGTGTTTTACCTGTTCTAACCTTTTACTTTGGTTTTATCTCCTTGTAATTTTTCAGCACTTTGTTTAAAAGTGCTTTGTAAATAAAGTTATTATTATTATTATTATTATTATTATTATTATAATTATTATTATTATTATCCATCCCCACTCACCATAACCGGTTTGCAAAAAAATTACTTTCAAAGTTTTAGCATGTTGTATTTATTTCAAGATACAAAMTCAGAAATGGATTTTAAGTTTCATGTTGTAAAGGAAATAGAGAGCATGGATWCTTCTGCAACAAACTGTATTCTTTTTCTCACAACCAGAAACCTTCCCTTTTTTGTTATTTTATTGACAGTTTACTGATGCCTGGGCTCGGTGTGTCACATCTGACTGTTAGCAGGAGCAGGTTGTTTCTAACAGGTTCTTCTTGTCCTTCACAGGGGCTTGATTTTGCCAGTTTCACCGGCTTCATGTTCCTCGGCATATGCCTCGTCCTTCTCACCTCGTTTCCTTTCCTGCGGCTGCTGTACTGGAACAAAAAACTTTACAACAAGGAGTCCATTGAAATAGTTGGTGAGCAGGTGTTTATTTTGATCAAATGAAAGGACGTTTCCCCTCAATGAATTTGTTTTCTTCCAAACCATTTTACAGGAAAAGCATTTTTWAAATCTATTATTCTTGTAAACAATGATTATTAGTCATCGTGGAGCTGAACAGGGTTTAAATAGAAGCAAGAATGTACATTTTTCTTTGGAACAATTGTGCAAATTATAACTTGACAATGACCCATAATGACTACAGTCTGTTTCAAGTAATTTGCACAGTATTGTTTTCAAACTAAGTTTTATCTAGGAAAAATGAGGAAAACAACAGCTCTATTTTTGATGGTGATGAAACTTATTCTGCATCTTTCTCCAGCTCAGAGCCTGGTGACTCACCCAAACGCCTCATCTCAGAAAACCCCTGAACTCTGATGCTCAGCTGCTCACTCTGACTAGTTGGCAGCGATTAAAAAAAATACTTCTACCATTCAAAGTGTAGCCTGCTAGCCCAGGACTTCTTTTTTCTCTAATTGTGCTGTTGAAGAAACTACCTCACTAATTCGGTACACCTCAGTACTTTTGTGTTTCTGTAATTATCCAGCAGCAGAAAAGAAACATGATCCCATCCCTGAAGAGTTAGTGTCTGGAGGCAAACAGAGAAATTAACACCAGAGTGTGTTTGGTTTGAGTTCTTTTATCCTCCGTCCTAAAATCTTTTTTCCCAGCATCCATGACTCTGTGGACTGAAGTAGCCTAATGGAGGAAGCCATAAAACAAAGACATCTGTTGGGAAAAAAATTGGCAATTTTTCTGGCGTAACAATGGTCTTATTATTGTTACTCTGTGAKCCAACAATGTTTCCTTCCCCCTTTTGAGACAATCTCACTCTGGGATCGTTAAACAGAGACCACCAAGCTCCCCGATGACCAACCTCACAATCCTCATTAAAGGAGAGCCTGTTTGGAGCGGAGCTGCCACGCTGAGGTCCACACAGGCTCCAGGAAACGATTGGTGATAACTGAGGGGACTGTTTGGTGCAGCCCATCTTTAAATCCCACCCTGTGGAGCCTCTGCTTTCCCACCAGCAAGTAAATCTGCTCAACCCCCCCCCCCCCCGCCACTCCTGGTAATTGTGCTGATTTGCTTACAGGAATGTTTTTGACTCTTCTGCTTAGATTCTATTATAGTCACCTAGCAACTATCTATAAAAAGAAGCAGCTCCGACCGATATCAACACGAGTCCAGAGCCCTCAGGYTCCATCTTTGTTTGAACACCGGCTGTTCCTGAGCTGGTCAATATGCTCCGATGTCTGGCTGCATTAGTCCCTCTAAGGGGGCTTCTATTGACCACCAATATCATGTCTCTTCCTTCAGCCTGTGTCGGCCAGGCAAAAAAAGCTGCAGTTTGTTGCTGAACTCCATGGGTGTGACTGTTTGGTCCGGGCTCTGAACAGTTTGTCGTGTTCTTCCAGAGCTCAAGCACGAGATCCTGGTTTGGAGGCAAACGGCTCAGCGTATTAACCCCGCCAGCCGAGAGGAGACAGCTGTCAAATGCCTTCTGATGCAAAAAGTGCTCAACCTGGAAAATCTGCTCCGCAAGATGATGAAAACGTTCCAAAGGTCAAATAAAAAGCTGTCACTCACTTTAACCAGCTCTCACAGGAACACAGGTTTTTTTAAGAACCATACATTTTATCATTATCAAAAATAGATTTTAAAAAGTTCTCTTTAACATGTTTTTAATCACCTGTTTCAGAAAGGCAGAAGAAAAATGTTTTTGTTTGGGTCTGCATGTTTATCTGACCTAAACTGTTAACCTGCAAGCCTAAACCAAATTAAATGAAGCACTTCTCTTGAACCCTTTGGAGTAAATTCACAAGCCTAGTCTCCRTGTAACACTCTCARTCTGCGTTTTTAACTTCATCAGTCATCATTTTTGTAACCAATTAGTATTTAGTTATAGAAGGCAAAATACACTATGACCATCATTTCTTTATTTCCAAAGCAGCAGACTGAATGAAAGGTAACGTGATTGGCTACACAGCTCTAGCGTCAGAATGAAGCTCAGATCTGATTGGCTGATTCGAGTCAATCACATGTACATGTATATACAGGTGGAACATGCCACACATTTTGGGCTCTGGAGAGTCTATAGATGAACCCAGTTGATCAAATGAGATGTCAATCAAAAGAAGGCAACCAATGGAATTGTTTGAACAGACTATTATGCAAATTCAAAGTCCCTGGTAGAGAAGGTCAGGCTATAAAGAGGCAGGAAAGCACCAAAAACTGGGAATGTACCACAGGCGGCACATTTAGGGTTAAACATCCACTACAGTTATTAATAAACACAAAAATGTCTACAACTCAAGTTTTTAAATATTGAGCTAATAATTGGTGTGTTAGTAAAATCCTCCTAAACCTATACTTAAAAAACTAATGAATAAGTAATCATTGTACATAAAGGAAGTCATTGACTTTTGAAGTCACTTAAAGATGCCACAGCCAGCTCATCTTGGGAATTAATGACATAATAACTTAGACAACTGCACATACATTGAGGTGAAATTTGATGCAACAGTAATGATATTGTCAAGCTTGTGGTGGAGATTAGACCAAGACACAGACAACATGTGGACACAGAGGAATAAACTAAAACCCTCATATTAAASAACAGCTGGCCATGGCAATAAAACTTACAGTAAACAGAGGGAGAAACACAAAAGCAACCAAGGGGCATGTGAAAGCAACACAATGACCTGCTGAGGTGGTGGCAGCAGGAGACCGGKTATATAGAACAAAGGTAACAGGGTATTAGAAACAGCTGACCTAATTGGAGACTGGGAACAGGTGAGGGCAGCCGACTGACCGAGAACAAAGCTGACTGAGGGGGAACTGAGGGATGGCACAGAAAACACAGAAGCTAAACAGGAAATAAGAGAATAAAACATAAGAATACGAAACAATAAAATACAGACTGAGAAGATCTAAAAATCACAAAGAACCATGAAATATTAACCAAAATACAAGGATCATGACAAGTAAGATAAACTCTAAACACTGCACATTGCATAAATTCTTTGCTCAAACTTTTGTAACAATTGTTAAAGTCAGCTTTGTTTCTCTGTTAGCAAAATATTTCATAAACTACTGTACACAAAAATGACTGACTCAGTCAGTTTTACAGATATTCAACTAAAATCTAATGTTTGTAGGTGATAATTATTCAGAATTACAACATATTCCTCTAAGAACTAACAGATGAGTTGAACACATGAGTTACTGCATGAGTTCATACATACAGTTTTTTAGATTTGATCAAAACATCTATAAATTTATAATATCTCACCATTAAATGATACTAGCTGAGCTTAATAAGCTTCAGTTTTATTGTCTGTTAACCTTTGGAGGCGTTTAAATTAACAAGAGGTTTAAATGTTGTGTTTGACAGACAAATTTCTCAGGAGGATAAAAACTGGGAGCAAAACATCCAGGAGCTACAAAAGAAGGTAGGCTCAGAGTCCCATTCCTGTCTCACTGTAAGTGTGGCACATCGATGCTATCTCAGTAATGAAGTCGGCCGAGTCTTTGAAAGTTCACTTAAGACAAACGCCATAAGACGTGTGATAAAAATCACCTTTTCATATAAGTCAAAAGGAAATGTGTCTTTTTGCTTCTGCAGCACAAAATAACTGACAGGGTTCTGCTGGTGAAGTGTGCCTCCGTCCTCGCTGTGGTGATCATCATGTTCTTCCTCAATTCCTTCGTTCCCAGCATTCACCTTGATCTCGGTGAGTCCTGCACAACCTGATTTCATATCTCCATCAGTTTTTTAAAACATCCTTGAATAGCGTTTTCTGGGTTTTATTTAGCCTTAGGACAAAAATATTTCACCTATCTAATTCACCAGGTTTTACTTAGTAAATTTTTATTCATATTCTTTTTATGATTAAAACAGTGTAGCACTGTGTCTACATCATTTCTCTTTTTACCAGACAGAATTAACTCATAAATGAAGCACAACAGTAGCATTCCTTGAGGAAATACKTATTGCCTTTCCACATGAGTTAAAGTTTTAAATAAATATCTCACATTATCACATCTGTTAATGCTCAGAGTAAGTGATGAGGATGACTCTCAGCTGCCACCACACTAATATTTATCTYGTGATCTGTCAAAGTCAGAGTTTGATCTATTTTCATGTTTGCTAAGGTTGATAAACCGTGACAGCCACAAATCCAGGTTAGAAAATGATTCCTTTGTACCAGACCATACTTTAAACAGCACAAGGCCAACCAWAGTGCTGTACAATAGACAGACACAACAGAAGTTTAAATTGCAGGAGATTTCAAAAACGGAGCATTTATRTAACAGTACGCATAGAACAGAGTGATGATACACAGTGAGGTTTTGCACCATCTCACTCAGACTCAACGGCAAGGGAGTAATTGTGTGTTTTTCAACGAGACTTGAAGACAGCGAGGGAAGAGGACTGTCTGACGTGGTAGATCATTACACAGTTTTGGACCTGCTACAGAAAAGGATCTGTCACCTCAGTTTGAGACCTGAGTTAGGGACCTTCAGAAGTAGCTGACCAGCTGATCTAAGAGAGCGCTGTGGGACAAGTGGATGCACTAGATTGTAGATATACATCCGGTTATTACTTTGTGAAAGTTTCATAAAATCCCTGATGTGGCTCGAGATATTTTTCTAACAGACAGACAGAAAATGTTAATTTCAACAATTTATGCAAAACATTTCGCACACTCTGTTGCTGCTCAGAGTACATGTTGGAGATAATTTTCAGCTGCTATTGCATTCAWCTGTAGCTTACAATCTGTAAAATCGTCTTATTTGTTGAAATTTTGTGTTTTCTGTGCATAATTAGCTCATGTAATAATTACTTTCTAAATGTTTTAATAAAATCCACCCTCTTTTCATGGCTGTGGCTGATAGCTTTTAGCTATTTAATACAAAATTTGTACGGGACTCGTGTAGCTGTGGTATCTTTTATAWTTTTTTTTCAGTTCAAATATTCCTTAATTTGATGCTTCTTTTTTCTGCCTTTCCATCCATACTGCAACAAAAATCTGAACTCACTGCATGTCTGTAGCACAGATCACTTCTTCAATATGACCCACCGTTTTCTGCATGGTGCAGACAGAACAAAAGTCAGTTTTCATGCTTAAGGCATGGGCTAACACGTTTTATASTGAACTTTGAAGTGATGAGAAAAAATGCATTTATAGTTTCAGTACCAGGTCTTCTCAAAGATACACTGTAAAAAATTAAATGTTGGATTTACTTAACCATGTTATGTTACCTGGTTCCACTTAACTGAGTTGAGTAAATTCAAAGCAATATACCAGTTTTTTGATCAAAGAACATGAGCATGTTGCTTTGAATTTACTCAACTCAGTTAAGTGGAACCAGGTAACATAACATGGTTAAGTAAATCCAACATTTCATTTTTAGAGTGTAGATGAACACAGCTGTGATGTATCACTTTATGACACATGTAGGTACAAAATGTTAAACAATAATTTGCACAAGAGAGAAAAGGTCATTTTTAAGGATGCACAATATGTCAGCATTAACATCGGTATTGGTCCAATAAGTGAAACTGGGCTGATACTAATGTCCGAYATTGATTTCACTTTTTATCTTTGTGTTTCTGTTTTGGGAGGGGAGATGGTCGGTCAAGTTGTATCTATTTGATCATGATAGTGACAGTGACACTGGTTGTTTTTTTTACGGTATCAAAAAAAGACACGTATGTACGTGAGTATACAATAATTTGTATTTGTGTAATATTGGTAAATTAAAAATAAACAAAACAAAAAATAATTAAAAACAAGCTAATGAGGCAGCAAAGGTACTCACAAAAAAAATCACTGAAACAAAATATTGGGAAACACAACCCACGGACGGGGACTAACAGAACACAGAATAGAAAGGTACGCTGACAAGAGAGAAAACTGAACTGAAGACACGGCCATCACAAGGGAGAAACAAAAGACTGAGTGATATCTGAACTTAGGGAAATTAATGTCATAGAGATAAAACTGATAACACAAGTTATACAAGAAACTAGAACACAAACCATGAAAAGAATCAATCTAAAAGATAAAAGATAGGACTAAATAAATGACAGAAAAACACAGATCCTGACAGTACTCCTTCAAGGGACAGCTTTTGATGTACCTAAACGAAACCTCTGATTGGTGGACAGATGGGGAAACTACAAGACAGAGGACACAAAGAAAAACACAAAGATCAATAAACTACAAGTCCAAAAGAAAAAAAATACCCTGGGTATCCATCCAACACGAAGGAGGGTATCAGTATTTCTGATACTTTGTGAAAGTACACCAAATGTGTCTGGTAAATATTTTTAAAACTAGTGAATTTCAAATCACTGCTTCATAAAGAATATGAGACATCAGAGTAAATTATTGATGCATTTTAAACACAGATGTGTTTTGATGTAGCGTCCTTTTTTATTCTGTTTATTTATTTTATTAATTCCTTAACCAGGTGAAACCCTACTGAGATCGAGATCTCATTTGCAAGAGGGATCTGGGCAGAATTTGCAACCCACAACCTGGTTACACAAATATAGAACAAATTAAAACACATACTGTAYACAATTTAAAAACAGAAAACAGTCCTTATTTACAATATAGCCGAGCTAATGCAACAGAAAAAACAAACAGAGAATACAATCATATAAAATATGTGAAAATAGTGTTTTAAACAGTAAAAAAGAAAATAAAACACTATTCAAATAAACTATTGTTTAATTATCAAGAACTACTATAAAAATGAAAAGGTGCATCTTAAATTGTTAACATGAAAGTAGTGAACATGTAACATCTACAGACTGAGTGACTGAATATGTGCTGCTTACGTATCAACCAGGCAGAAGAAAAAGTAAAGCTGCATATAGTTTAGATGAGATTACAATAGTTTAGTTACTTTCCACTGTGTTCCTGTTAATGATATGCATTACCTGAAATGACTGAAGTATCAAAGTATTGATATTTTAATTTTAGAATCAGTTTTAGAGTATAAAGTTCTGGTTTTCATATTTCAGTGTTGACCTGCACATCACTAAATAGAACACTATTAGAAAATATTTTGTGAGTTGTGATGAAGAAAGCTGCACCAGAATATCACTAATGTCAGGTTATAAAGTTTGCTCTGCAGATGAGCACGAAACCTACTGGCTGTCACTTCTCATGACTCCAGCTTTATATGAAAGTGTGTAATGACAGTGGTATCTTCTCTCTCTGATATCTGCGACTGTGTTGTCTCTCAGCAGATGACCTTAACAGCATCTCATTAGTTTAGATTGCTGTATCCACCTCCCCCGAGGTCACTTTGTCATCAACAATGGACAGTTAATTACAGGCAGCGCTCAGGTTACCGCTCTGCGACATTTATTAAATGGGAATGACCCCACAGCAGCGTGTTTTCTGTCTCGCTAGAAGGACAGACACCAGTTCAAACATAGCTCTCATTAATGTATGCAGGTCACAGTCAGGGTCGACTGCAGCTGCAAGCCCGGTCTGTTCAGACACAGTTTCAAAATTAAACCTCGTTAAAGTTTCATTAACTCCATATGTTGTGATTTAATTGCACTTTGATTATTGCCTGATCGTTTGGGTCCTCCTCTGACTGTGGTTCAGTGGGTTACAACTGTAGATATGATGAAATCGTTCTTGATCCTTTTGAAGAAATGAAAAACACTCAGCAGACGCAGTTATTAGGAAAAGTAAATGCAGGATTTAAAGAGGTAAATTCATTCTTTTTAATTGGTTAAATCTTCCTTTTTGCTTATATTCCTTAAATCTTTGTCAGCATGTAACCCTTCACAGCTCCTAATCTTAGATCTTTGTCGTATTTATTCTGTTTCTTTTGTGGCTTTTGTTGCTGCACATTTCTTGTACAATATTCTGTTGGCTCAGCTGATTATTTAATCTATCTTAAAAAGGTTTGACTCATCTGAAAGCTTTTTTTTCTCACTTAAGAAATCTTCAGGTTTATTTTCCTGGCTGTTAAATGGAAGCAAATTAAAGTTACAGTAAAGAGTCAAAAGTGTTTTGTTTTAGCACGTATTTAAAATAAGATAAAATTTTAAAATAAGGTCATAAAATAAAATTAAAAATAAGACAATTTTTTTAAAACAACTTTTTCTTTCACAAAAGCTCTTATTATTGGCTGGATGCATATAATAACTTCAAACGTCAATGAGTGTATTAAATGAAATTTAACCTAAAATAAATATACATGTAAACATGTATGCTAGCCTGGTAAAAACCATCCCCCATGGACTCTGTTGAAGTTTAGAACAACTGGATCTGATTTCACCTAATTGCTAACATTTGGTCATGACATACTGTATGTAGTGAGCCAGCTCAACCGTGAAGGAAGCTAAGCTAAGAAGCTAATAGGAAATTGTGTGCATTGTAAACAATCATCCCCTACTGGGAAGAGAGAAGTACAAGAGCTGAAAGAGATGGCTGTAAATGAGAGCTGCAGGCTTTGTGAGACAAATTTAATTTATTTGGAAGTCTTAAAGGGATCCCCGATTAGCTGTAACATTAGACTTTATATGATAAACATATACTT
>NW_013952731.1:308733-311812 GCF_001266775.1 Austrofundulus limnaeus
TATATATATATATACTGTACATATCTTTGATTTAACCAGGTAGATCTCCCTTAAATTTAGATTTTTATGGGAGACTTTAGTGTCCCTTAAAAAAGGAGATTTTAATGTCTAAATTTTTTACTGATACATACTGTATTTATATGTTCCAATCAATTAATATGTGATTTATTTATTTTCTATTATAAGTTTTATATCGTGATATATATCGTTACCGCCACCCATCATAATGTATATCATGATATGAATTTTTTGCCATATCACACATTCCTAATTATTACCAGCTTCTCAGTAACATTAGAGTTCAGTACCTTATGTTCACACATAAATTGTTTTCAGATACAGTAAAAATATTTTATCTTTAAGATTATACCATTTAGAGTGAGTTGTAAAAAAGACATTTGTTTAGATTTTAGAGCCTACAGTTTCATTATWACGACTCTCAGTTTACAGACACAGCAGCCAGCTGGCTGTGGCTGCCTGCCCAGAGTTAAACTACAGGCGCACAAAGCTAACAAGTATTTGATGAATGTGACATTTATCTGCCAAYAGGAGTTAATGAGGGCCCAAACTGTGATAGTTTCAGGTACTGTGGTCATCAAAAATAATTCCTTCAATCATTTGCCATCAAACAGTTTAATTTGTCATGTTTAACTACGCTTTCAAAGTAGAAGCCCGAAATATTTTAAAACAATTTGAACTTGCTGAACTTAAGCCTGAGACCATACTAAGACCATATTTTTTCTGTACAGACGTTTGTTGTGACTTGGCATTATGTAAATAAACTGAACTAAATGTTTCCGTATGCTGATGCTGTATAAAAGTTAAAGGTTTTTCTGTTCGTATCCTGATCCATCAACCACATCTTCCATTTGTCACTCTCTTTCTTTGTCTTTCCATTTTAATTATGACAATTAATGGTTCTTACCTGTTTAATCAAATTATCTCCTAATTTTAAACATCCGCAGATTGGGACAAAATTTAATCCAACAACTGGAAACATGTTAAATTACAGTATATTTTTTAGGATGACATGCTGGACAGGCAGGCAATCATGTAATCATCGCTCTCTCTCTCTCTCTCTCTCTCTCTCTGCGTGTGTGTGTGTGTGTGTGTGTGTGTGTGTGTGTGTGTGTGTGTGTGTGTGTGTGTGTGCGTGCATGTTAGTCTGTGTCTCTCTCTGTTTAGTAATGAAATATTTCATGAATCACTGAACTCTTTATTGAAACTCTAAGTTCTCAGTGAAAGCACATTTACAATAGGGTAATTTTTGTTGTCAGCCTGAGTAGAGGCTCAGAAATAACAAACAGAAGAATGGTCATAAACCTGTTAGAAGCTGTAACACATCCTTCAGTACTGAACAGGATCTTTGGCACGTGAGGAAGCAGGCGACAGGTGTTTCTTTAAGGAATGCTACATTCTTTGCAGGTTGAATCAGGAACACCTGGACTTCTTTTTTTGCCTTTTATCTTAGAAGCTCCTCTGATATGATTTTCTTCTATTTGGATTAGAAGCATAATGTTTTTAAAAATTAAAAAAAGTTCACTTGCCCTTTGTTCATCTTACAAAGACATGAAGATTGAAGGCAACACTCATTGCACCGTTTCCAACAAAAAGCAGCATCTACCCTTTTTTAAAATCCTGTTATAGCATTTTATATTATAGTACTTTCTAAATCTTTATCTGTAATACTTTTAGTTAAGAAAAGACCCCCCCCCCCCCATACACACAGTGATTGTAGAAAAACAGATGATGATTCATTTAACAGTGAAAAATTTGGTAATGTTCCTTTTTGACCTGAACATTTTGCATTTTTGTCATAAATCTGTCAGAAAGTGCTGAAGTCGGATGACGTTTCCTGTTCTGTGTTTCAGGCTGGATCGCCATCCTGGGTGCTCTCTGGCTTTTGGTTCTGGCTGACGTCCAGGACTTTGAGATCATCCTGCACCGGGTCGAATGGGCCACGCTCCTGTTCTTTGCTGCACTCTTTGTTTTGATGGAGGTACGTAGTTTATAGATACTGTCATTTTACAGGAAGTCTTTTAATAGTTTTTTCCCCAGCAACATTAGGTTAGCAATCACAGGGAATGAAAACAAGTTCTGCTAATTAGCACTAACATTTAAGACATTATCACAGGCTGTTTTTGTATTTATTTAATATCCTTAAYATGAAGCGCTGCCTCACAACAASAAGGTTGCAGGTTCACCTCCTAGCACTTCTGTGTGGAATTCCCATGTTCTTGTGAGGATTGTCTTTGGGTTTTTTAGCTTCCTCCCACAGACCTAAAACCTGCTGATGTTATATATCCACAAACTGGTCAAAAACTCCAAAGTTCTCATCAGTTAGATTCTACTGTGCAAAAATGTCAGTTTTATCTCCTTTCATGAATTTTTGGCCATTTCATCATATGTACATGCTTCCTGGTACAACAGTCTGCTCTGGAGACGAGTCATTTTTATGTTTGTTTTTTTCTTTTGTTGAAGGAAGTGGCTGAAGCAAAATGCAGCATCTGAGTCCTTCCAGCACAAACAAACACTCCCACAAATGTCTGACCAATCACACAATAAAGTTCTTATRTGGAGGGGGGTAAAAAGTTCGACCCTCGGGTTGCGACAAGAAGGTGCCGAAATATCGACAAAGTGAACAGAATGACATAATTTTTGTCATGAAACTGTGACAGTTTGGCCTGATTTCAACAGTTCAGATGCAGCATGCTGCAGCCTGGAGTGTTTCTTTGTGCTGAAAGGGCTCAGATGCTGCATTTTGCTTCAATACACTGGAATAAAAAACTAAAAATAATGCTTGATATAAAAAATATTGAATAGATACACTAACCACTTGCAAAAAGGAGAACCTATCTAGGATAAACACTCAATTTTTGAAAAAATAAAATAAAATAAAAGAGAAGTAAGATTAGAACTACTGGCAACACAATGGGCCTCATGCAAGAACATGTTCGTATTCTTAATCTAAATTTCTTTTACTTTTGTTCGTACAAAGGGTTCGTACGAACATGTCACGTCAGATTCAACAAACTCTTCTATCTTCAGGAAAAGTGCATAAATGAGCTGCGTAAATTCC
>NW_013952731.1:312492-315108 GCF_001266775.1 Austrofundulus limnaeus
GCACAACTTAAGAACAAATCTGTGCGTACGAACGGTTCTTGCATGAGGCCCATTGAGCAGTGACAGAAAATTCTAAGCTCACATTTTGAAAAGTGATTACCTGTTTCTTCTTTGCTGTGAAAGAATAGAAAAAGAAATGTGATGCCATCACAGCCAGGGCTCTGTTGTTTCCTCTGTGACTTTGGTTTGGATGTGAGCGAAACTTTGTGTGATGTAGGACAAACACCCTCCTGATGAGGAATCCCCAGCTGAATGTGAATGTTTACGCGTTTTGATTCTTCATGTCAGCTCCGATAGCAAGAATAGATTCGTCTCTGTCTGTTTAATGACCACTGAATAAAGACCAAATTGCTTTTCTTTTCCTGGTTCCCACACATGATAATGTCTCCCGATTTTTTTTTAAACATTGATCTTCTCTTCATTTTCCAGGCTTTAGCTCAGCTGCAGCTTATCGACTACATCGGAGAGCAGACAGCTCTTCTTATAAAAGTGAGTCTTCCTTTTCTTCACAGCCTCAACTGTCATCACTCAGATGTCCTTGCACCAGTTGATAACTGGGTACAGGTGACATGATATTGATTTTCATGCATATTGATCTATTGGCTGTGCATGGCTCTGAATTCAATTATTTTGTTTACATCTGATTCCTGCCAGCTCTTGAAAGGGTTCCAGGTAAACTTCACCCACATTCCTGCCCCTGTGAATCATGCAAGCGAGTTGCCTCTTAGTGCAGAATTGCACCAGTAATGACTACGTCAGCTCATGTTTAGGCTGCAGTCTCGTTTAGKTCTAATAATCACACGTGACAGATGGTGTGCTGGTCTGGATGCTGAACCTCCTCTGTGTTCCCAAGCATTGGACAAAAGGATAGAATTACACAGCCTTCCTCTCAGTAGGAGAACAGGTGGAAGGAGGAGATACTGCTCCCTTTAACCTGTGCATGTCGCTTAAAGAAGATAAAGGAAGTTCAAACTGCATCGTACTTTATGTCACATGTGGAACTGTCTGAGGTCTACAATRATGACAGAGCCACCACCTGTGGGCCTGTCGCCCAACAGTTTAATCTTCAGAGCTGCCATTCCCTGATGAGAGGTTCAGTGTCATAGACTGATCATAAATAATGTTTTTTAAGCCTCAGTCTGGCTCAGGTAGCAGCTGTTTGCATGTGAGGATTGGTGAAAACAGTAGTTATCTGTCTCTCTGATTATCTCCTTCTGCAGGCAGTGCCAGAAGACCAGCGCCTGGCTGTAGCCATTATTTTAGTGATGTGGGTCTCTGCTTTGGCTTCCTCTCTTATTGACAACATCCCCTTCACTGCCACCATGGTGAGACTTTGTTTTATCATCCACAGAAATACACAAACAAGGCATGGTGGAGATTATAACACAAAAACTCACCTGGATCATAACTTTCTCTAAATAGAAATCAGAATTAAACCTGAAAATGATAAAGAAAATCTGATTTTATGTATCTTCYAAACATTGTTYAAGGTGATGTCTCACTGTGACATGAAATTTTGTGAAAGTTACAGTTTCACCAAACTCTGAGCGACAAAACAACCAGGAAGCTTGTTTAGTGGTGTTCAGAAAGACCATAAAAAAAAAAAAATCTTGATCTTTTTTTGTATGCCCAGTGTGCAGAACTGGCTTTTAGTCAGTTTTATTTTGTTGTTCACCTTACACATCATAACCTCCACATGCATGCTTTGGAAATTAAGACCAGTTTTTGAATAATTATTATTACTGATATGGGCTTTAGATCCCCCTTGATGTGCACACAGCTAGTACTTATGAAAGGTTAATCAACTACCCAGTGGCTCGTGAAGTAGCTCACGAGAGTTTACTCCAGTTAATAGAGGAGTGTTGAGGATAACTCTCAGCTACTTCTAAACAAAATCTTACAATGCAAAAATTTGCCATCTAAAAGTAGAGTCAGTGAAGTTTTTAGGTGTAGTGATAGATGAAGGGCTGACATGGAAACCTCATGTAAATTATTTAAGAACAAAGATGGCCGAATCTATTGCTGTTCTGTATAAAGTAAGGGAGTTTTTTTAATGAGAAAGCACTGTATATGTTGTACAATGCAATAATAGGTCCACACCTAGTTTATTGTATTGAAGTCTGGGGGAAAGCGTGTAGGACAATTACAAATCCTCTTTTTTTATTACAGAAAAGAGCTGTGAGAATTATTACTGGAAAATATTGTCGCTACCCATCAAATTCATTATTTTATAAACTGAAAATATTGAAATTCTCTGATTTGGTTGATTATAGCATCCTACTGGTTATGTATAGGGCCCACAGAAACACATTATCTTTAAATATCCAGGTGGATTTTGTTAAGAGAAAAAGTTGTTATAACCTTAAAGGGACAGATATATTTGTAAAACCCAGATTTAGAACTAGTGTGAGGGAACGGTGTACTTTAATTCAAGGAATAAGACTGTGGAATGATTTGAAGAGTGATGTTAAAAATGCAGCATCATTGTGTACATTTAAGAAAATGATAAAGGTTCGATTGTTAAAAAAAATATGAAACAGTATGAAATGCACTTACAGTATATTAACTGTTATTCTAGAGGGATTAGATGTTCTTGTCTTTTGTTTTGTTAATGAT
>NW_013952731.1:315118-316767 GCF_001266775.1 Austrofundulus limnaeus
CATATATTGTTTTTCTAATTTATCTTTTTTACATATTTTTCTTTTTTTTATTGTACATAAATCTTTTGTTTTGCTTTAATGAAATGAATAAATGAAATGAAATGAAAAGTAAGTAAAACATTCTTACTCATTTTGTGGACCTTTGAGTAAGGCCCTGCAGTCAAACTAACCCACGCACAAGCAGACATGGACTCGGACACAGTGATTTGTGACAGAACAATGCTGCAAGACTGAAAAGGAACATTTACTAGATAGTGGAGAGACCTCCTCTGATGTTTGGTTTAGAAATGGTGGTGCTAACACATTGACAGGAGGCAGAGATGAAGACGTTGGAGAGACATGAGTGGACAAGGTTAGAAAGTAGAACATCAGAGACTTTAGAGATTTGGAGACTTTTGGCTCTTTTCCATTAGCATCTCTACAGCACAGTTTGACTTGAACGGTCCCAGAGTCCAAAAATTGWCACCACATGCCTTATCAGCTGGTGCCTTATCAGCTGGTGGCAGTTATGCTCCATTAAGCCATTTGCCAGCCACCATTAAACATAATAGAAGAAGAGCACCCCAAAAAGATACGTAACACAGCAACAGATACAGTAGTGTTGTTATTGCAAATGGCAAGTCAAGTGGATGAGAGAGCAGCTCTTGTGAAACAACCAGTGACTCCACCCCTAACCAATCAGTGTTCGACAGTCATCTGATGTCATGTTTTTCAGGCCAGCACGGTACACTTGGAATCACAGCCAACTTCTAAAAAAGGGGCTGGTTCCACAAATTTTTGCAAGTGGAAAAGCCTTGGAATCATGGAGAGCCAAGTCAAATCGTATGGCACAGTATGAGGGCCAAAATTAAGACTATTGTGCAACCAGCAATTACTAAATCCTCTGATTAATGATAGGCACCAGTAACTGAGAGGCTGGTGCTGGCAAACAAGAAGGAGACTATTCATTGGCGTTAGCATCGGAGAGGCTTGCAACCACCATGGATAAGCTGACGTTAGGCAGCCAGTGGTACCGGGGGGGTGTTTTATGTTCAGACACAGACCCGCGTGGGTCAGTGTTTATTGGGGGTATTTCCACCATGTCTATGGAAAAGGGGTATCTTTTTACACTTGTGTTTCTTTCCTGGCTGGACTCAGTGTTGCCAGATGGGAAATGTTGAATTATCGTATCAGCAGCTCAAAATTATCGTATTTTGAGGAAAATTATCGTACACACCCAAGTTACATTCTAGAGAGGCTCAAATTTACAAATACATCCTGCTCAGCTCACAATATGCTCTGTATTCAACAAACTGCACATTCTTTTGTTTATAATAAAGTTAAAAAGCACTGTTGGGAATCTGTTTTTTTTTTTTTTTACAAAAGCTTTGTTGTAAACAAGAACGGAAATGCTGCATATAAAAAGAAATGTTAGATAAAATGACTACAATAAAATGTAAATTATAGGCAAAGTTAAAATGAAATCAGGAAAAGAACAAATCATTGTAGTTTATTGTACTTTTGATTAGTCAAGAAATAAATTGAGTACATACAAATTGAGTACAAATTTAATCTGCAAGCCTCCAAAATCTGTTTTTTTTTTCCTTTTAAAAACAGCTTCTGGATGTTTATTAAATGTAAATGTTGTTTATACTCCTCTCCTTCTCAGT
>NW_013952731.1:318047-319509 GCF_001266775.1 Austrofundulus limnaeus
GGAAATAGTCTGTTTCTGCATTGATACAGCTATTTTTGCTCAACAAAACGACATTGCAGTGAGTGTGATGTGTGGAACTTTCCTTATGTTGTAGGCCTATTTGCACTGAATTATTTGCAAAAGTGCTGTAAAATCATGTATCATTGCTGTTTATTTATTGGTAGCTGAAAAGGCCAGAGTCAGTCAAGGAGTTTGATGCCAGACATAGAAGTGGAGAGGAGGAGGAAGGCAGAGATGAGCAGGGTGAGGAGGAGGAGGAAGAGGAACCACTAAAAAGCAGTGTACATGTGCATGTGCAGTACTGTGTTTATGATGGGTCTTTGTAAAATATATTAATGTCCTGAGATCTGAGGATTGTAGTATAAATCTAGTCTTTTTGACATCTGAAAGAGGCTGAAAATTCCACAATTTCCCTTCACAGTGTATTTTTCTTTCTTCTGACTGATCTATAAATGAGTTTTATCCAGTAATTGTTCACTCTCACTAGCCCGATGATCTAAACTGGTTTTAATACTTTTGTGAGTGTTCCCAAATGTGTACAAGGTAAAATAAATAAAATCTACATCTTTTTTCACAAACAAAGGAGACTCACTCTGGATAAAAACATTTCACCAAATCTTTCAGGAGAAAGTGAAAATATGTTTGAGGGGACATTATTGGTCTTTCTCATGTTCTTGTGAAAAAGACTATTTTGGACTAAAATGCTGTGGTCTTAAGAGGCTCCTCCAGTCACATAGAAACATTAAGCCTATATGCACCTCTGCAAGTTATGCTAGTGGCTTTCTGAATTAGACATCTGTCTTCTTTTCCAGTGTTAATGAGCTATTTATAATCTTGATTATTACCGATTTTCTTTTAATGCAGATAAAGCAGCACAAGATACAGGGATGGATGGATGGATGGTTCTTATAAGTCTTGTCTCTGTTACAGCATACTGTAGGTCATAATATAACCCTTTAGTCATTAAAAAAATGTGTAAAATAAGGAATAGAAAATGTAATGCAATGCAAAATGTGTGTGATAATTGAAGAAGTGTTTTCTTAGAGTTCATCGGTGAAAAAAGGGGTACCTTTTTCAGGTAGTCAGTAAAAAGGGGTGTGTTTTCAAGGCTATGTCAGTGAAAAGGGTATAGTTTTCACAAAGTCCTTGGTCAGTGTTTAGGGGTGGGGTTCARAAAGTCATGTATGAGTGTAAGGGTCAGCTTACACTTCTTATAACAAGGTTATAAGAGTAATTTAACTAGCAAGGATCTCTTTTATTTTGAAAAATAATTTCTTTAGTACAAAAATGAATGGACACAAAAAGTAACTCTCAGTCAGTAAATGTCGATTTGAACCATAATATGTGATCATTTATTTTACAAATCATAAGAAAATTGACTTGAGTACACCAGATTGTGAACAATTAATTTCCTATAAAAAGTTTTGGGACCAACAACAACAAGCTTTTAACTTCTTAATTG
>NW_013952731.1:320645-327954 GCF_001266775.1 Austrofundulus limnaeus
AGTTGCGCAACAGTCCTAATTTTTGCTCTCATTCCACATTGAATCATGCTGTAGAGCTGCTAGTGGAAAAGGGCATAGCATAAGGACATAGAGAAGCAAGGGTGAGATAGTTTGTAGGTGTATAGAGGAAGCACAGAGAGTGGAAGCATGTAGACAACTGAGCTGCCAGAGACAAAGAAAAGAGGAAGACCACAGTGGAAGTTCATGAATGTAGTGAAGAAGGATGTGAAGATAGTTGATGTGACAGAGGAGGATGAGAGAGATAGCTTGTGTTGGAACAGCTGAAAGATGAAGAACCAGTGGCAAAGATGATATTTTACATTTTAGGGAATAATGGACTCACTAAAGTTCCAAACAACAATCATATTTCTTTCATTTTGTTTAATTTAAGAACATAAAAGTTTGAGATGGGAAAAAAAGACTTGTGCTGTTTTTTATTATTATGTGATCAAACAGAATATGACTGATTGGTGTTAGAGGTTCACCACTACAAGGATTTCCTTTTTTCAGTGTTTTGCTTTAAAAGTTCAAATGCATCAGTCAGTTTTGTGGAGATTAAACAACTCTAGCTGCCTTCATGACTTATCCCACATGTTAATCAGTTCAGCTGTTTTCAGCTGTCTGATCTGCTGCATGCAGACTGTTCAGTGTCTCAGAGGAGTGTCACTGTGCTCAATTAGGATGACAGCGAGACATATAAAAAATGTTAGCCTCTGACAGAATAAGGCATTGCTGGCTTAAATTAAGCTATCAGTTATTTTGACTAGACAGGCTTCCTAGTGTCTGTAGCATCTGTCACAAAAACAGATCGTGGGTATGGCTGCAAAGACAAGTCCCTTTTAATCAGCCTCTGACTGCCCATAAATTACTAATCAAACTGGCAAATTCTTTCAAAAATAAGAAACCAGAGACATAAAAGCAGTGGGTTGACCTCAACCCTCTCGTACMACCCTGGTCCTTTCATAAACCATTCTGAGGTTCAGTCCTGGCAGTCCTTCTCCAGCATTTCTCGGACGTTTGCTCTCTTTCCTGGACAACAGAAGATGGGACGGGAGGATGGACGGGGCTAACCTCCGTTGCAGGGCTCATTTGTCTGTAATATATGAAAATAAATTAAAGAAATCCCCCTCGGATTTTGATTTCCCTTTCAGGGCAATTCTATCACTTAGAGCTAAGGCTGACAGAAATTTGAGCCTAATTACACGCCAGGTTTAATAGTTGGATTTTGGTTTTCTAGTATTAAATATATTCCCCTCTCACATGAAAATTTCAGGAAATGTTAATCGCACGACAAAGATAAGTTGATTAAAGTTTGAAACATGTCTAAGCAGACCTGGAAAACTCTGCTGTCTGTCTGTTAGCAACTGTTAGCAATGTCTGGATTGACCACCGGCTACAGTCTGGATCTCCATGTCGCAGATCGAGTGCTTTCCTGGTCAAAGGACGGCGAGTTGCTTAAGCTCCGCTTCCCGGGGGAGGAGCCAAACCCACTGCGCCTGAATGCATATTATCAGACATACAAATCATTGATAAGTGCCTTCCACCCTACTAGGAGGTAGAGGGACAGTCTGCAGACAGCATGGGGCTGATTGCTAATAACGGCCATTTAATGAACTAACTTCTGATTTGAAGCGGGTGCATCAGGAAATCGCTTCAGTCTACACTAACCAATAGAGACATGTCTTAGTTTGTCCTTACTAACAATAGAGACATGTCTTACAGTAGTTTGTCCTTGGGCCACGCCCTGGATGTTCATGTTCTCTGAGTTCAAAACTTTTTTCAGTTCAACCAAAAACTTAGAGCATCAACCAAAAGTTTGAGATTCAACCAAAGATTTCTGATGCGAAAAAAACGTTTCTGTTTTCTGTTTTGCAAAAAACGTTTTGATTGAAAAAATTTTGGGGGGTTGAAATTATTATTTTTTGATAGAAATTGTTTTTTTGTTTGATTGAATGTAAAAACACAAACTTACCTCCATACATTACAACCTTTGTTTATCATTTTTATATTCAGCAAAGTCATTTACACAGCAGTAGTTGCAGATGTGACTCCATGTCAGGTTGGATTCATTAACTTTATCTTTCAACTCAATTAATCATCAGAAGAAAAARCAAACTACTGAGTACAATAAATGTGTGCACAGATACTGTAGTGCTATCCGTTCATTTTTATCTGATAAAAGTACATTAATTCATTATTTGCAGCTAAATGKTTTTTCTGGTAAATTATTGCACCTGAATGTGTATTTGTTTGTGTATGTGTTATCCAGATTCCAGTCCTCATCAACCTGAGTCAGGATTCAGATGTGAACCTGCCAGTAAAACCTCTCATCTTTGCATTGGCCATGGGTGCCTGCCTTGGTGGTAAGTTTTCAGTCTCACAAGTCTCAAAGACATTAATATAAAATCAGAACTCAAACCTCCAGACTTTCTGCGAGACACCAGGGAGGTCACAGTCCATCCTCATCTGAAAGGTGTGGATCTTTATCGACAGCCTCTGGCAGAGAGACATCACATTCTCTGTATGACAGCAGCTGTGTTGCTCCTCTGGGAAGTCAGGCTGTGCCTTTCTTTTTTCTTGGAGAGCAGCTTCAAGGACCCCAAAGCATGTCTTATTCATTCTGTACCACACATCAGCAGCCAGCTCTTCTACTTATTGAAACTTTGCTTGTGTGGGAAGGACACAGATACAGAAAAGTGTTTCACTTTAATCATCTACAGTTTGGCAGACTTCTATTGATCAGTATGTTGCTGCTAAACTACGTCTCCACACTCACTATTCTTAGAATATGAGCAGGAACCCACTGGATTCATGCAATAAATAATCCACTTTAAACAAATCAACCATTAAATTTTTTTCTAAACTTGTCTAGCGACAACTGAGAATTAGACATAAATATTTTTTTTCTATTTGTATTTAAAGAGAATTTACTAAAACAAGGAAAGGAAGATTTGTGACACTTTTAAGTAAAGTTCTGTAAAAACGTGAACAATTAATATCTTACCTGCTGGATACACTTAGACCAGACCCAGCCGGTCGAGGCAGATGGCTGCCTGTCCTGAGTCTGGTTCTGCTGGAGGTTTCTTCCCGTTAAAAGGGAGTTTTTCYTCTCCACTGTCACCAATGTGCTGCTCAGGATGGAGACTGTGATGAAGTGATTGAACACAATCTGCTGGCTTCTTTAGATTTTTTTCTGAGACGACGCTTGTTGTGACTTGGTCCTATGGAAATAAATTGAATTGTACTGAATTGAATTGAATAGATCGCTCTATAATGAAAATGAGATAAACGGCTCTTCGCAAGGTCTTGAAAAATCATTTCTTTCATAGAACTGTTTAATTTTAAATGAGTGATGTCATCACATTATCATATACACCACCATGTATGCCATACATGACATGTGAAACCTTGTGTTTTATCAAGGGGAACCCCTTCCACTTTTCCCTCTGAGCTACTGCACTCCACCGCTCTGACTGTGTTCCTGGAAAAAGTGGAGGAGTGATTCTCTCTGTGCTTAAAGATGAAAAATAAAGATATTACAAGGAGTAAAATAAATAAAACTACAAACAGCTCTTCACTGTCTGATCTGGCTCCAAAGATTCAGATCTTTAGCTAATGTCACATCTCTACTCTATAATTTGTAGAAACAGGATTGATAAGTTGTAGGTCAATCCAAAACTAGCCAAGTGCTCTATGCTAGTCTTTGCAAATGCTAATAAAAATTGACATTATGTAATTCTTTATTTGTTTGCTTTTGCAAATCTACATAGCAGCAGCAAACTGTAGCACTACTGGTTCAGTTTGGGTCTCTTGATYGAATTTCACAATATTTCTTTCAAAATAACAGTATAATGCTAAACTGATAGCAGTGATAAAGTGAAATAATGTTTGAAACTATGGAATTTAARATATGAGAAAACCTAAATTTAGTTTTAAAAATAGAGCAGCTTCAATACACAGCAATGAAACTGATTCTTTAAAATCAAAATAAACAGCTTTTACTTTTGTTTTTTTCTTAGGAAACGGTACACTGATTGGAGCATCAGCTAATGTTGTGTGTGCAGGGATTGCTGAACAACATGGATACGGCTTTTCCTTTATGGAGTTCTTCAAGTAAGTCTCTTTTTTAACAGTCTAGCATATAACAATTTAAACAGCTCAGTTGTAGTTAACAGGTTTATTTATACATTGCCTGAAAAGCTACATTATTAGGTTTCTGTTGTTAAAGTTTGGGAATGAATTTACTTGAATTACGTATTTTACCAGAAAGTTTTCTTATCAATTACTATCTGACGTTATCATCACCTGGTACTAATCACAGTAATCACAAAGTGGTGAATATTAGTTGTGTTTCTGACAATTATTCATACACAATACGATTTTGCACAAGCCTTCTTTTTATGCTTAAGTATACTTTAGCATAAAAAGACATACAAAATATAACACAAACAGCCTCAGTTCAATATAAAGAGTGTAGTTTTCTCTATTTTTGTCACATGTAGATGCATCAATGACCAAAAAACGTGTGAGGCAAACAGACGGAGGAGGAGCATAAAATAAATGTGACTAGTCAAAGTGTCACTTCTATTTTTAATGAGGAAAAAGTATTTTTACAAGTCAACGTGCAAGTGTTCATTCAACTAAATTCAAAGGAAGTGAAACCCTCATCTTGTCAGGGGTTGCAGTTAAAATGAAAAAAAAAAAAAAAGTTAGATCTCAGTCGTGATGTAAAGTGGGCTGCCTCCCCAGTTTCCGCCTACTTATATCTAATCTTCATTCTGCTGATGTAACAGCAAGACATAGTTTCAAATTACTTGTAAGGGAATGGAGGTGGTCCTAAAAGATGAAAGGACAATTAACATGAGTTTGATTAGATCTGAAATGCAATAATTTGGAGATGGAGTAACGTTTGGATTTTAGGACTTTTTAATAGTACCTTAAATGTTACTAAGAAACAATCTGAAAAGTGTATTTGCTTCATATTTTCTAAAAGCAGAACCACGTGTGTACAGTTTTTTGTTTCCAGCTCAGTTTGCTCTGAATTAGGAGTTAAAACCAGTATCATGAATGATGGAAAATTAGGTTTTCCTGATGTTTTTCTTTCCTTAACTGAAAAGACAGAACGGCCATCTGCAGAGGATCCCATAGAAAGTGATGGAAATGAAACAGTTGTGGCCTGTCAGCTCCTCTTCTCTCCACTGTAGCTCTGTTTACTGTGACTAGAGAAAAAAGCACTGCTCGTGGCTGAGGCGCTGCCTGTAATTGGCTGTCTGTAGCAAGGGTCAGAGCTGTTCAGAGAGACAGGTAAGAGGAGAGAAGTCTGTCTGTGACTCCAGACAGCTGGGACTAACTAGTGCTGTATCAGGTGGTTGAATGGAGGGGCCAGATGAGCCCACAGGGATATGAATGCTTCTTTGATGGGCAATCAGAAAGGAAAATGAGTGGCTCTGAATAGCTCTGCAGTTAGTCGGTRTGGTCTCTGTTGCTTTCTTTATGCCTCTGGGCCTTCATCATCCTCATCTCCTCGAACCATTAACCCAGGAAGGATGGTAAAAGTGTCTACTCTATTTGTGCTTTAAAGTCCAGCTGGGCAGAGTGTGTACCAATGTTTCCACTGAGTGTGTTGTGTAAAAATAAAAAACTATGACTACTGTGTGATATCATGAAAATATTAGTCCCTCTTCTGTTTTTTTTTTTTTTTTTTTCCTCTTTGGGATATTTCATTTTTTGTATTCATATTCATACAATTAGACTGGCTAAAGTTTACACTTGTGTTGTATTTTTAACTGTGTCAGATGAAGAAAAAGTGCAGTTTAAGTAACGGCAAAACAAATGGCAATAAGTTGACCAAATTTTTTTCTGAAAAGACTGATTTATTCTAAATAATGAAGCATTTTTCTGCCTGATTTTGAACATCTTCCCTAAATTGGTAAYTGTGATCACAGTTGTGTGGTACCATCTAATTTTGATGGGTCTTAAAAGAACAATAAGATCTGAACTGTTCTGAGCAGCATGTAACTAATACAATAATAATAAAAAAAGAGTACAATGGTGGCGTTAGTAAAAGTTTTACAAGGAGTCATCCTCCAATGGGAGAGTTGGGGGTTTGATTCCCCACTATTCAGTCACAAGTCAAAGTGTCCCTGGGCAGGACACTAAACCCTTCATTGCCTCAGATGCATCACATCAGTGTATGAATGTGATCTGAAGCACTGATTAGTCTCTTTGATTTATTTAGTAGAGGTCTCTCAATGATTAGAAAATGATTAGAAGATTTTCCCACATGTTATCTCTGAACATTACTGTTTATGTGATAAAAACACTTGTTTTGTCACATCTGGACTATTGCTCTGAAATTTGGTCACCTGCTGCTACAGCTCATATTAAGTCTTTACAGGTGGTCCAAAACAGAGCAGCTAGATGTGCATTTCGATGTTCTTTTAGAACTAATGTAAACTGGATGCATAATATATTGTCATGGCTTACAGTGGAAAACAGATTTACAGCCTCAATGATGAAATTGACTAGAAACATTGTTACAACAAAATCTCCAAATGTTCTTTATAATGAGTTATTTTTAGTTCTGATGAACATGATTATGAAACCAGACATGCTATAGAGGGCAGATTTACACTTCCAAGTGTAAAGACAAATAAAGGAAGGAGTGCTGTAATGTATAGAGCAATGGCTGGCTGGAATGATTTGCCAAGTGACATTATAAATGCAACCAGTAAAATACCAGTTTAAAGTCTGTCTGAAAAGGTATCTACTTAAAAACTAACTTTGGGTTAGGTGACGTCTGTGATATGATGGCTAATGCCTGTTGATATGGTGTTTTGTCTTAGAGGATTCGTTTAATTTATCTTGTAATAATCATATTGACATAATCATATTAAGCTATAGGTTTCTAGGTGTATTAAAAATGAGAGAGGAAGGTGGTGTGCATGAGCTGCTGAGCTGCTGAGTTCTCAACGAGCTTACTCAACTAAGGGATAATGTACTGGTAAGCTTGGTTCTCAGGTAAATATACTATATAATTTAATACGTTTAAGGCATTTATAATCTATAACATCATAACTGTTATTAATTGGCTTTTCGTTATAACAAACTGGACGGAGAAACTGTGGAGACTCTGGAGTTTTTCATCGACTATTTTGAAAAATAGTAATGGGCAAACCGAAGCTTACCTCCGGCAGCGCAACTAGCATGTCAGTTAGCACACAAACATTAAAGAGGAATCGCTCGGCAAGCTCCGACGATTTTTCAAATATTTCTCCAGAAACTATAGGCTTTAAGGACATACTGGAGT
>NW_013952731.1:334296-335376 GCF_001266775.1 Austrofundulus limnaeus
GTTTCATCACATGGTGAGGGTGGGGGGTTTCGGATCGGACCTCTTGGGGCATTGAGGCTGGTGGGGGTGTATTGGGGTCTGGGGGGGTTCTTGGGGCCTGGCTGCCGGGGGTTCCGGAGCGGGGGTGACGCTGCTCTCGCTCTGGGGAGGGCCTTGGTGGTTCTGGGGGATGTCTTCTGGTGGATGTATGTGGGCCCACGGGTAGTTTGTAGCAGCGGTCATGGGTCGCTGGTCCGGTTGCCTGGCTGTGCTGGGGTGGGCGCGGGGGGCTTGGGACTCTGGGGGTGTGCCGCCCCTGGGCTGTGGCTCTGGTGGGGCGGGGGGCTTGGGCTCTGGCGGGCGGGTTGCAGGGCCCTGTGCCGGTGTGTGCCCTGGTGCCCGGCTCTGGGCTGGGGGCCTCTGGTGCGCTGGTGGTCTGCGGTTCTCATGGGCTGGGGGGTACGKTTGGCTGGAGGCGTGACATGGAGCTAGTGGTGGGGGGGTCGACCCAGCCTTGGTGTCCTTGTGTTATATGCTCTGATAGTGGCCCGAATGTTGGAGTGGGTGTAGTATATCTGGGGTGGGGATTGGGTTGGTGGCCTTTGGTGGTGGCTGGGGGCCATGCTGGGCCGGTTGGTTGGCCCCTTTGCTGTGGTGGGGGCCCGCCCTGGGTGCCCCCTTGCTCTGTCGGCAGTTGGGTGGGCGCTCTTGGCCGGGWCGTCCTTGCTGGGGAACGGTGGCCTAGCTGGGCGGCGGGCCGGCTATGGGGCTGGGGTCAAGTTTTGAGGGTCTGGGTGGCTCTGGGGAGGGGGGGTGTTGGTCCCAGTTTCTGGTGGCCTTCGGGGCTCCGTCAGTCCATGGTCTGGGGTTCCGTGGGCTTGGCGGTTTGCCTGGAGAGACAGGTATTTGGGCTGCTCTTCCTGGGTGGGTTTCGGGGAACGGGAGGGCTTACTGGGGCCAGCAAGGGAGCAGAATTTTGCTCCTTCAGCTTGTTCTCCCCATCCCTCACCACACATCTCCATCCTCTTCACTTTCAACTTCACCCATCTAGGGTTTTTTTGGGGCACAGTTGTGTTATAAGAGCAACAATATTACATTTCT
>NW_013952731.1:336431-346839 GCF_001266775.1 Austrofundulus limnaeus
TCTCTGTTGTCATTGATTTAATGTTCGGGGGGTTGCTGTGTTTTTTTTCTGAGTTCTAGGTTAAAAAAAACCGAACAGCCCTCCATGTATTTATCCATTTATTTTTCAGGTGAGCAGACAGATGTTGGGTGTGTGGTCCTGTGTTTTGTTGGTGTATATTTAATATACTTCTATTCGCTATTTCAATCTTTCTATCTTTCTAATTACTTCTCTCTCTGTTTTTCTCTCTGTCTCTATTTTCTCTTCACTTAAAAAAAGTCACTGATGATGAAGAAATAAATAAACTAAATAAACTAATATTTGGTTTCGTTTTCTACTGAAGTGACACAAAAAATGTGGGTAACTGTGTGTGTGTGTATGTGTGTGTGGGTGTGTGTGTGTGTGTGTGTGTGTGTGTGTGTGTGTGTCTGTGTGCGTGTGTGTGCGTGGGTGTTTGTTTTATTTGTTGATTTGTTTTTTGTTAAAACTGTCACTGTTTTGGTGGTACTATGAAGGCTGGTATAATTGTTTTGGCAAGCATCATGTTTGATTGACTCCAGGAAGAGTAGCTGTACTTGTTGCACCTAATGGAGATCAAAATAAATTAAATGAAAGCAAAGGTGCTGCCATTTATCCATCTGTGCTATTTAACCAGCCCTTTCTCACTACCGAGGAGTCATTGCTTGTCTTGCCCTCATGTCTCTCAGCGTTCCTTTGTGTCTTCCCCTGGAACTAATTGTAAATATAAGTTTTTCTGCCTCACCAGCCTTTTTGTTTTTGTTTTAATAAAAAATATTTTATTTACATTTTGAATCCCTGCTGTGGATCCAAACCACCTCCAAACCTTRTAGAGGGAAACACTACATTATGTAAAACAGGGCTATTCAACTAAATTGCTCCGGGGGCCACAGTTAATTGACAGCTGGACAGAATTCACCAGTTGAATTGCCCTGTAGTAGAGTGCTGTGTGAATCGGTAAATGAGGGCACAGACTGTAGTGGAAAATGTTTGTTTATCCTGGTTGGTTAGAAAAGCACTATATAAATACAGTCCATTAACCATTTACAAGTTGGTTCTTGGGTTAGGACTAGGTTTTCTACAGATTGGTGATCTGCCAATAGCAACAGAATTGGCTCTACAGTGCTTAAGCTACTATTTCTAGGTCACATGTAGAGGTGTGACCAAGTGGAACAAAGAACTATATAGGCTGATAAGTTTCTAGGTGGATGGCCATCGTTTAGCTTTATTGGTTAGCTGTCAGGGAGATGTCAGTTTTTTCAGAATGATAAGATTTTGTTTGCTGAATGGCTCATGTCTCTTATCTTGCCTGCTGCAGTGTCTGTGCTGATAAAGATTGTAATTATACTTCCTCTGCATGCGGCACAAGGAGCTTGCGGGCCTCTGGAAAACACTTTTCAGGAGCCGTCGAGTAATGTTTGTCTCTGCGTCAGAACAAGCGTCAGTAATGGTGTGGCGCATCTTCTGAAAGAACCTTAGGAGATTGTAGTGTGGATGTTTTGACGAGTTTTACTGCATATATTTGCCAAAATTAGGAATACTAGTTCAATCAAGAGTGGGGCGGTTATGTGCGAGACACCAATGAAAGTAAATGTAAAAGTAAGACATAAACATTGTTTATGGTTCTCTTTAAGAGAGCACATGCATGTCTGTTCACGTGAGATGGATCTGGCCACATAAACCAAACTACGATCAGGCCAGTTATGGAATGCCATTTATATAAACAGTGTCAAAATTTCCAGACCYTGTCAGCAGTGCCAGCTGGACACCAGATCCAGCCCACATCTGTCTGCTATGTGGGGCAATGTTTCAGTGATAATTGGTTTTGTGCGAGACACCAATAAAAGATAGTTATAAAAGATATCTAGATAGTTCTTTGTCTGGTTATTATACTAAAATAATTTCATTTAGACTAGATTGACAAGCCAAGACTGTGGTTCATACTAATGATGTACAGTGTTACTGGTCTTTACGACACCATTAAGTTTGGGACACACTTATTTTCATAAAGTCTGGGATTATTTGCAAATAGCTGCAGCTGGTTGTAACCCTTCTGATGCAGCCAGGAGACACTTTGTATTACATGTCTGTGTAGTGTGAAACTGGTGATAATGTAAAGATTCATAAAATGAGTTGAAATGAACTGTCATCAAATATGTTCAGAACACTGGTYAGGGGAAAAAAATCCCTTAAAACAATAAACAGAAACATTGCCTGGTAAAAACCAGCCCCTTGTTCTTCGCTTTGCTTCGTACGAGGGTCTGGACTCTCGGCTATAGAGAAGCGATTCTCGCTGGAGGCGATCGGTTGGCGGTGACGTATGTGTGTGCCAGCTCCACTGTGAAGGAGGCTAAGCTAAGAGGCTAACCGGAAATTGCGTGCGCTGTAAACAACCCTACTGAGAGAAGTACTGAGCTGAACGAGACGACTGTAAATGAGAGCTGCTGCTTTGTCAGACAAATTTAATTTAATTTGGAAACACAGACTGGCTTTCTTCACTTCCTCCACTGTCATTGCTAAACTCTAACTAGGAAGTAAACACTGTGCAGAAAATTGACATTGTCATTCAAAACAGTTTGCTGATTGGCCCAGGTAAAATTCAACTGAAGAAATCCTTGTCTATGGGAGAAATCCCAGAAGGAGCAGAGAAAAATTGAGCGTAACTGTGTAGGAAGGCAAGGGCCAGGCTAACAGAAACATAACAAAATATAAATTCTTGGAAGCTTCAGTGAATACAGGATTATATTACAATTGTTATAAAATCTTTGACTTTCATGTGTAGCTGTATTTGAGGCATTTTAGTATTTTGTTTGTCTTATGGTGTCCATAGTTTCCCAACATACAGATCATGGTTCAGTTACACGATTTGTTGCATGTCCAACACAATAAAACACTCTCTGAAGGTAAAAAGTGGTCCACGTCTTTACAGCCTGTTACATGACAAGCCCTGGAGATGTCCAAAGAGTTTGATATCAGCTGCTGATCAGTATTTTTAGATTTTTATAATGTATTTGTCTTATATTTAAAATGTAAATCTGTAAAGTAACTTAAAAAATAAAGTTTATATGCTAACATTGAATTTTGCTTTTATCATGAAGAAGTGTCAGCTTCCTAAAGGTGACCTTAAGCAGTTTGTTCTGCCTCAAAGAAAGTCAACCATATTGTTCTGTGTCCTGACACCATATGCCCCTCCTTTTGTTCTATGTGGTCAAATTTAATTTACACACTCTTTACATCTCTGCTTAGAAACAAAGGTTCAGTGCAGGCTCTGTGTGCAGTAGATTTGAAATCTTTTTTTTTGTATCATCAGAAGCAACATATTGAAGATATTAGGGAGTATTTTCTATGTTACTTAATGACAATTCTGAACATTTGTGTGATTTATAGACCACAGTTTTTACTGAATCTAGCTTATCTAATATTGYCAAAGGGAGCAGAGCTGTTCTAGATCATATAGCCTCCACAGTCAAAGCAGCACATCCCTTGGGTTTATCTAAAGAGAGTCTTTGAGATTGCATCAGTCGTTTCAAAAAGCTCCCATCAAATGCARTTAYATCAAYGTGTGAGAGCACATAGCAGAATGGGGAGTTTTCAGACTAGGTGAACCATGTTCCTTTCTGTGCTGTATTGTGGCAACTTCTTCATCTGCCCTCTATCCATTCACGCTGTGCCTGTAATGAGGAAATTGCTCAGCAGAAAGGTGACCTCAGCTCATCGGACTATGATAACGGCTTAGATTTCTCCCATCATCCATCTTCACTGGACATTCATTCCTCAAAGATGTGATCACAGCATTCTCATTTTTGTGGTCTGTGTATGAGTTTGACCTTGTGAAACCAGCTATACAGTATTTATTTATTAATAAAAATAGCCTCACTGACCAAAAAAAAAACAAAGCACCAAATAAATTGGTAACAGTCTGGCTGTATTTGTGGTCGACATACAGATCAGCGGTTGGAATGTAAATTATTCAGTTTGTAAGAAGCTGACATGTCTAGAATGAGTCCTAGAGGGCATAAGTGGTGATTCACAAGTGGGGTGATAGGGTTATCAGACCTAACTGAACATCCAGCTGTCAATCAAAACAGTGAGTGAAAGCCAAGAGACAAATGATCCTTTGTAGAAAAATTAGACAGCATTACCTTCACTTGAAGTAGTTTAATATGTATCAGAATGTGGATTGCATGAGACTGGGTGGCTATATTGCACAATTGCCTAGCACAGTGTTATTCATTTTCACTGAGAACCACATGAGCTTTATGGTGGCTTCAACAAGGAAGCAAGCTGCTTGTGGGCCTCTGGAAAACACTTTTCAGGAGCCGTCATTTAACGTTTGTCTCTACGTCAGAACAAGCGTCAGCAATGGTGTGGCGCATAATCTTCTCCCTTACGGAGGCAATTTTGGCTGCGTGATTTGAACCCAGACGCTAACGGGAAATCTCACAGCCGGGACACAACACCACCTGTTGTGCCCAAAACACGGGCTCAAAAGCTCCCCAAGTAACTTGTTCTGACTTCCGCTGGAATGTACTTTTGTTTTGGAAACGGGATCCAGTTCGGCCTTGCCTCGTTGTTACGGCTTGACACGGAGTTCACACTGACGCTGGAAGGGAACATGCCTGGAAGTGTTTACTGCTTAGTAAGCAGCCTGAGGGACTCTAACTCAACGCGTCTACTTCCCTACAGCCTGGACTGTGATGGGTTACCTGTCATCTTCAAGGTAAAAGCTGGCTGTTCTGAGTGTACCTGAACGCTCTGGCTGAAACCGGGTGGATGAAGCTTTGCTCTCTTTGGTTAAACCACATTCTTTAAAGATAAGTTAGAAATAACTAATTTTACCTTCCTTCTTTCCTTAAACTTAGCTGCCTTGCCAAAACCTAAGTTAAGTGCCTGCAAATGTTCTGGTTTAGTTAACATCTAAAGCCTGATGTTTTGCTGTTTATAAAGTTGTCGTATGTAATAATTAATTAAGCTCGGACGCGTGTTTGATTGTTGTTAAATCTTATACTTTGATAGGAAAATTGATTGCTCACAATTAAGTTGTTCACTCATAATTTGTTTGATTTATGTAAATAAATGATCTTGTTTGTTGCTAGATCAAATCGAATGTATTGAGTTAAGTCCACTTATTGTGTGTTATTCACTTTTGGAGGTATTTTCCCTAATAAGCCAAGAACCCTTGTTAAATAATTTCCTTATAACTTTTGTTATAAAAGATGTATGGGACCCTTACATTACTACAACTGAGCACCGCTAACAAACACTAACCGAGCTCTACGTAGTATTTCCTGCATAGAGACAGTGTTTTAACATGTTCTCTCATAAACACTGAAAAGTACTATGTGCCGACTGACTAAATGTGAAATAAATACAACAGAAATACTATTAAAAGTAAAACTAAGAGTTTTACTCACTGATAAGTTGTGGTGAGTCTTGAATTCTGACCTCTCCCACTTTCCAAAAGGGAATTCCCATACATAATCAACATGCATTATGGGAGATGTAGTTTATGGTCAATGCTGGCTTTAAGGCAACTTATTTTGAGACTACAATTAAATTTCAGGAGACCAGCTACTCAAAACCAACAGCTCAGTGGCAGGACAAGTACAGATGTCACATGACTACTTTCAGAACCAGTTGGTGAAAGCAATGGCAAAGCTTTGCATGTCAGGCATTACCAACCCTCCATGATATGTCTGCTTTCTGGACACAAATGCTGCATTTTTCAAGCATCTTGTGTCATCCTGTGTCATTTCTAGATGACTGGCACCTATAGGATGGGCTCAATGTCCTTTGCATAGACTGCCAGTGTTATGTCACATTGTATTGCAACACATTCTCACTCCCTACCCGTCATATGTACATGGACTCTTGGTCAGGTTTCCTCTGGTTTAGGTTTAGGGTCAGTTTTTCAGTTTAGGGATCAGGATTACAGGTTAGGGTTAGGAAGTTAAGTCAAATGTTAGATGTTTGCAGTTAACAGATGTTAGGTTTAGGGTTAAGAGTCAGATTAGGGTTAGTTATAGCACATTTTATGGTTTTTAATAAAATGAGAATGTGCTCCTCCTCCCCGTTATCATGCTGTCAATTAACGATGATGGGTGTACCTGACAAGTCAATAAAAAGCCGTTTCCATTTTCAAGTCTCACACTTTTCGGTTCATGTCTGTTTGGTTTTGCTCTACCCTGGCCCTTGCCTTCTAGTTACCCTTCACTGCTCCGTCTGRGATTTCTCCCATAGACAAGGAGTTCTTCGAGAGTATTTTCGTCCAAGTCAATCAGAGAACAGGAAGTCAATTTTCTGCGCAGTGTCTGGCTGTAGTTTATTTTACCTGGGCCAACTAGCAAACAGAAGGTGGAGTTTTGAATGACGTCGATTTTCTGTGCAGTGTCTAATAGTTAGTTTAGCGATGGCAGTGGAGGAAGTGAATGAAGCCAGTCTGTGTTGATAAGGCTTCCAAAWTAAATTAAATTTGTCTGACAAAGCAGCAGCTCTCATTTACAGTCGTCTCGTTTGACTCGGTACGTCTCTCCTCTCAGTAGGGTTGTTTACAGCACATGCGATTTCCAGTTAGCTTCTCAGCTTAGCCTCCTTCACAGCAACATACGACGCGGCCAACCCTGGGGGTGCTGGGAGGATGGCACGCCCCCGACCCGGGCCCATATGCGGCCCGGGTCGGGGCCCAGAGTGAGCCTGGACATTGTCGGACCCAAAGGGAAATAGAACTTAACCCTCAGTTTACGCAATGCTATTCTGCTCTGTTCCAACCTCTGCAGTAAATATTCAACCATTATTATCAAGGACAGTATTTACACTGGCTCCTCACGATGGTGCAGAGCAGSAAGCGGACGGTGATCTGCCAAAAATTACTCATCTTTTGCCCGATGCTGGAGCTGCTCTGGAGTCAAGTTACAAAAATCACACCGCACCAACAGGAAGAATGAGCACAACTTCCGTTTTTACAAAATAATTCCCCAAAGAGAGCAATTTTGTCAAAATGTTTGTTATTTATAATTATATGGGTATATTTATACATAAATGCTGTCAAAATGCATCATTATGATCAAGAAGCAGATGGAAACATGCAGCTCACAACATATTCATACACACATGATACACATGGATTTTATACTGAAATCAGAAGTTTCAAAAAGTCAACAGTGATACAGTTTCAACTGTGTTCAGTCCATCTTCCACAGAATGACTTGTTTTGCTCAGACTTCTACATTTATTACTGGATTTACTGTGCGATCTCGCATTTCCTGCACATTCTTCTCCGAGCTCTTCGGAGCACGAGACGAGACCGAACCGGTTTGGAGGCAGTAGGGAGCCGAGACGACCCTYTGAGGCGAGGTGGAGAAAGCGGGCCCTCCCCTGAATGTATCCAGAAGAGCCCGGTCTGCTTTGATTAAGAACCTCTTCCAGGGACCAGATAACAAACAAAAATCTTTTGTGGATCTAGTAAAAATGTTTCCATCCAGCAGTAACTTCAGTGAGGTTTAGCCGCTCTGTTTTTTATTTTTGACTCTTCCAGTCACCGTTTCAACCTCTGAGTGCTCATTTCATAAGTTAAAACTCACCACTTGCATACATGTCAACCACTTCGGCCGTTTACCAGTATAAGACTCAAAAATCCATAATTTTAGCAAATAATATTAATCAAACGCGTGGGGATTTGGGGAGGGGGGGGGGGTCGGCCACGGATTTCAGCACCTGTGCAGGTCAGAGCAGGAAGAAATGAGGAGGAAGAGAACTTATTTATAATGGCAGAGCAGGTTGGAAGATGGTTATTTTAGGTTATTTATTGTTTTTTAATGTCCTACAGGCTCTGAAATGTAAAAAGTTTGAAACTATGTTTTTTTAATCCATAAAATTTAAAAATATTTGGGAGATTGTTCTGTTAACTTCAGTATACCTGCACAATTAGGAAAAAATTACAGTCCGTAGAACTTGACAAGCTGCACTTGAGTGCACTTGAGGACTCATGTTGTCCAGAATAAGAGATCAAAGAGCATCACGGACGAGTTCTCAGAGCACAAGTTTTGTTATCTGTTCTCCACTAGTGGTGAGTAGCTACTTTTTGAAATTGTGTTTGTGAACATGTGGGCCGCTGTGCCAGTTTTACTGAACTTTAGCTGCTGATAGGGTACAGGCTCTGAATTGAAATAGATAAAGCTGGTGTCAAAATGACCCGACCATTATCCATGGTGCTGATTTATTTTCCTGGTTTGTTATACTTCATGGCTTGATGGACTTCAAAATAACATAGTTGCTCTGTGGTGCTGAAGCTTGTAAGCCCTGCTGTTGCAGGCATATGTATGTTGTATAAAATGGTGATATCATGAGTTTATTATTAAGTATATAAAGGGCCCGGTCATTTGCTCCGCCCCCCGGCCCATCTCTGATATGTTCCGCAAGTGCCTGCAATTCTCTGTCACTCGCTTTGAACCACCTTTGTGAACTCACTTTCAGGTAGTTCTGAAAGCGTGGTTGGAATCAGAAATAGAGACACATTTTGCCGAGGCTGAACCAAGGAGAGCTGCATACAGGTGCGCCGGTGGAGAAGGGGTTTAGGTGACAGAAAAGGAGCATGACCAGTTATCCATGATGACTAGGGAGTGASAATGTGTTATGTATTTTGTTCAGTGATAAATCTAGGTTGTGTTACCATGATTCATCATCATGTGATGTTTGAAATGGCCCATCCCTGCCAATGTTGTGGACGTAATGATGTGGAGAGCCATAGGATCTTACTTCAGGTCACCACTGGTGGTGATTTGGTAGACTCTGATGGCACTGTGCAGTGACATCTTCTGTTGGTATGTCTTACGGGTCCAGAGACAACACCATGGTATATTATTTTACACACACAGCATGTGTCTAATGTCTGTTGTGTTGAGGTCCTCCTGTGGCTCTAGCCAGGTGCCCCAATCAAACTGGTAATACAGTATCATCTCAGACATTGACTCCAAATCACTGTTGATCTGCTGAATTTATTGGGAAAGTAACAAGAAATGTGGATTGTCAGCTGTATGACTTTTTTCTACATCAAACTGCTACTTGTACCCAGAACCCAAACGGGTGTCCCACTCTACTGGTGTGGACCAGCAGTGCACCCAAACTGGTGACTTCATCACTTGTTTGATCTGATATTGTATTTGTTGCAATATGGTCATGTAAGCATTAATCTTTTCTAGAAAAGACTAATTTGGGTTTTGCTGTATGAAAAGAATTGTATTGTGCTGCAGATCAATAGACACATCATCCTCTCATTATATAGTGTCCACTGGGGCATTACTGTACACTGTGACTTGATATTGGTGCCAAGATGGCTCATTACACCGTCAGGATGTAAACATTCAGGTGGAATGAGTTTCAGTTTTATTACACAGAATTGCTGCTGAGACATTGCCATGTATTTTAAGGCTTGTGTTGCTGTCTCAATTTGAAGATAGAAACTTGAAAAGCCCACAGACAACAGCAGTTTAAACCATTTCATGACATCAACTTTMGCTTGACAGTCATCAGTGACACTTTGTCATTTCCGTCAACAAAAGTAATAGTTGCCAATGGAAAAATGGAATTGGTTGACTTTGGCTGAAAAATCAAGGGTGATGCAAGACATGAGAAATTCAGAATATTTTTAAGAGCCTGCCAACTTTTGCAAGAAAACAAAAATTGACTTGTGTAGAAACACAATGCAGTCAGCTTCCAACACGAACAAATAAAAGGTTTCTTTCAAACATTTGGAAGAACATGAAATAAATCTAAACTTCATCAAGTTTTTGCAAATAAAAATAATACCTAATCTAACTTTTTTGTGAGATCTGTCAATTTAAACGCACCACAAAGAGTTAAAAATAATTGTGTCAAAGTACCTCATAAAAGCTAATATTATGGTATTTTTTTACATAATTTTACTTGTATTTTAAGTATCTGAATAAACATAAATCAATTGTTTGGACTGGTATACTAATGTAATTTTTTTCCACATTTTCATTTTTTGTTTGCTTTTTAGAAGAAATTAGTAGCAAATATTAAAAACATCAGTTTCACCATTAGAGTCCAGTCCCGCTACCTGGCTGGGGCCCGGGACCTTGACAGTCCCCTCGGCGCACATCGCTCTTGGCCCAGTCACTTGCCAACRTTTTCCTCACGAAGCTGGAACCATGACTCCGGGACTGAACCTCACAGCAGGAACCTCATTCAAATCCCCTTGGCTCTAGGGCTGCCACGATTAGTCGATCAATCGATGACTAATCGATTATTAAAATAATCGATGACATTTAATAATCGATTAATCTTTTTATTTTGTTCTTTACTCTGTTTTTCTCTCCAAACTGCTTTGACACCTTCCACTGCCACATCTGTCTTTCTGTCCTTGACACACATGCACAGTAGTGGTAACTGG
>NW_013952731.1:348749-350979 GCF_001266775.1 Austrofundulus limnaeus
ATCTTGGGACCATAATCCAAAAAATGAAACCATCTGCCTCCCCTCTTGATATCTTACCTCCCAGATTCTTAAAAGCTGTTTTTGACGTAGTAGGACCCACACTTGCGGAACCTCTCACTTACATCAGGATGTGTCCCAGAATCCTTTAAAAAAGCAGTTGTGGAACCCATACTAAATAAGCAATCTTTAAACCCATCTGATCTGAATAACTACCGGCCCATTTCAAAGCTACCATTTTTGTCTAAGTTCTTGGAGAAAATTGTTTCAGCACAACTAACATCATACTTGGATGTAAATAATCTTTTCGACAACTTTCAATCTGGCTTCCGCAGATCACACTCAACAGAGACTGCCCTCCTCCGTGTCTCAAATGATCTGCTAATGTCTGCTGATAGAGGCATGTACTCTGTCCTCCTCTTACTGGACCTGTCCTCAGCTTTTGACACTGTCGATCACTCTATTCTCCCTCGAAACCTGAAAGATATAGGGATATCCAGGGTGGTGCTAGACTGGTTCAAATCATACCTCTCAGACTGCTCTTTCTCAGTCTTATAAGGTCAATCTCTCTCTCTGATTCAGCCAAACTCACCTGCAGAGTTCCACAGGGTTCCATCCTGGGCCCAATTCTATTCCTGCTCTACATCCGTCCCCTAACTGAGGTCATCAAAAGTTTCCCAGACATCTCCTACCATTTCTATGCAGATGACCTGCAGTTATACTGCTCCTTTAATGACTCCACCACCCACAAGCTCACCTCTCTTATAAAATGTGTCACAAAAGTTAACCAGTGGCTGTCTGACAACTTGTTACTTTTAAACCTCAGTAAGACAGAGACACTGATCCTGGCCCCTGAAAATAAAATCCCTAAGATAAAAGAACATCTCGGCTCAGAGTTCAACTGTTAAGCAGAATGTTCGCAACCTGGGAGTAAATCTTGACTCAGATCTATMACTAGATAAACACATAAAGAACCTGGTTTCCACTTGCTATTTTCAGTTCCGTAATATCTCAAAACTCCGGCCCCTGCTGTCCACTTCAGACTTGGAAATGGTAATTCATGACTTCATTTCTTCCCGCTTAGACTATTGTAATAGCTTTGTCTGTCTTAACCAGAAACAGTTAAATCGTCTTCAGCTTGTCCAAAACTCGGCAGCGAGACTCCTAACCTGAAACCTCCAAATTCACCCACATCTCCCCGATCCTAGCAGAACTTCACTGGCTTCCGGTTCAATTTAGAATCCGGTTCAAAMTCCTTGTCCTCACCTTCAGAGTTCTTCATGGCCAAGCCCCAGAATACATTAAAAGTCTCATTTCCCCTTACAACCCCAGACGGGATCTCCGCTCACAGGATCAACTTCTCCTTATGGTTCCCCTCACTCGCTTTAAGACCCGTGATGACCGTGCCTTCTCCTCTGTGGCCCCCAGGCTCTGGAATGAACTCCCTTTTAATCTGCGCTCCATTGATAACATTGTCTCTTTCAAGACACTCCTAAAAACTCACTTTTTCTCTCAAGAGTTTTAGCTAACCATTTCACCATTACTGCCAGCCTACCTCCATTGTGAATGCTTCGCTAATCTTTGTTTTCTTTACTATTGAACTTGCGTCATATTTTCTCTCCCGCATTCATTATGTTTTTGTGTATTACTGTATATTTTAACCTACATTGACCTTGTGTTTGATTTACAATTTTAGAAATTAATTCCTGATTTAATGTTTCAATTTTCGTTGCTTACGTATGTGTAATTATGTTTTTCTGTTTCATTTTATTATTTTCACCATTTTTATACTGTTAATGATTGTATAGCACCTTGTGAATATATTTCTGTGAAAGGCGCKTTATAAATAAAACTTTACTTACTTACTTACTTTACTTACCATTAAAACCTTTTATGCAATCAAATAAAAACACAAAGGTTTTAAGGAAAATATTCTTACTGTTGATGTATGAATAAGCTGCACAATCTTTTCCCCATTTTTTTTATTTAAGAACATTTGCGTTTTGTCATTAGGTTCTGTCACCATTAAGCAGAAACACAAGTTATAGCTAGAAAATACATTCAAACTGAATAAAATGATATATTTGCTGCTTAAGTTTTTTAATGGTCACTCTGACCCCTGAGAACGAGAATAATAAAACTAATAAAAATTCTTGCAGAGAAGAGGCAAATAATATCTACATTTAGTATTTCATCCATCCATCCATCCATTTTCTTCCGCTTATCCGGGGTC
>NW_013952731.1:352134-356444 GCF_001266775.1 Austrofundulus limnaeus
CTACATCACAGTGGAGTCTCTCTGATTGGTTGATGCGGCGCGTCGAGCTGAAAAAGTTCAGACTTTCTAACTTCAGCGATTTGTGCCTAAGAGCGTCGAACGCTCAGATCGTTCAAATCGTTCAAATCGCGCTGCTCTAATCGCGCTTGAGGCGCTGCAGAACTTCCCGACGTTGCTTGAAGCGCGTCCACCATAGACTTTGTATGTAAACCTGCTGCTCCTGACGCTGAAATCGCGTTCGGTGTGAACGCACCATAAGGCCACCAAAATGGATCCCCTCAACACCTCGGCTGCGTCTAGAAATTCTGTCCATGAAAGTAATGAACAGAATCGGTGACAATTTAGTATTTCACATCGGTGAATTTAGTATTTCACATTTACTAAAATCTATATGAGCATTGTTCACATTTCTCCATAAAATTTCATCCATTTGCAAGCCAAACTGAATAAAAAATTATATTTATGTTGATTAGTGGAAATGGCCAGCCACTTTTAGCTCATCGCCTTCATTGTGTTTTTAAYCTACCCTATCAGAATAAAAGCATGCTTTTATTTAAATAGCTGTTGATCATCATTTTGTCATTAAGCCTAATAGAAACAATATTACATATTCTGTGGATGCTGCATGTTATACTTATTTCTTTTTTTTTTTCACTTGACTGATTCTGTAGAGTTGATTATTATGACCACCTCAAACTGTTGCACAGGTTAGCTGCTTTAACTGGTATTTTATCAGCTTCCACAGTTTCAAATGACTCTTGCCGTTTTGATAGTTTGAGCACGGCACATGAACCATACATGCACATTAGCTCTTCCTTTTCCCCAAAACTGATCTGTGTCATGAACCTGAGGCAAAAGATCCCAGCCCTCAGAGCAGACATGTGTTCATATAGGACATGGTAGACATCCAAATGAGAAACCATCTGCAGTGCTGGAGTTGTCTAAAGGCACATTTTAGATTTAAGGTGCTAATTCTGAAAAGATCTATCAGCAAATGTTATTGTGTAATAAAGATAACTTCAGTACAGTTACTGCACATAAACAAGACTAAATCATCGTTTCTGAGAGGCTAAAATGACACTTTTTTGTGAAGGTCGACATTTCTTTTTACTGCTCCTTTTTCTAAAAGAGCAGACTACATGTTTTAACTTTTTCCACTTTGATTAAATTCAAAAGATGAACATAAACATATAGTCATAGTTGTCATCTTTTTGTTTCTAGATCTACCCTCAAAGTGAACGTTTAGCCATCAGTATACTGTTTCCTGACTTATTTAATGAGAATACACACATAAAGTAAATACATACTGATAAGAGTTATGCAAAACTGGCAATAAAAAAAGGATCACAATTAATTGTGTCTTTTAGACAATAGTGATTAATATGACAATTAATAGATGACAACTGCTCTTGCGTGTGGTGAACATTGTGGCCTTGGTCCTCATTTTTTGGCTTTCYCTGTACTCTAGTTTATGTTGGTCAGTGGTGGACACTAGTTCCCTAAAGCGCAAAAGTGCTAATTGTGGACCTAAATTTCTCATTTGCGATTTAGGGGTTTTACTAATTTTCTCTAGCTGTATGCAGATCTGCGCTTTCTAATTATAAAATTGAGAAGCGCTAATCGAAGTTTTCAATTACTATTTACTGTTATCATTTAAAGCAGGGGTAGCAACTCATCTGAATTTACAGTTAAGTAAAGTTTCTAAATATCTAATGTGTTCATAATTTTCTTGAACAGAGAGGGCATGCTGTCACAAATCAATACCATGAGGAAACATAGTATGGAAACAGTGCCCCATCAAACATTTAAAAAAATCACACAGAGCTTTATCCTGTAACTAACTGTCCTCTCGGGTGATGGTTCTGAAATTAAGAGACATCTTCCACAATTCTTTGCGTGGTAGAAGGCAAATGAAGGAGCAAAACTCACCCGCCCTTCTCCAGCGGCGTGCCTGCTGTGGTTCTGTTCTGAGGTTCTATCTGAGGTTCGGCTGAAGTGTATCTCCAGGTTCCAATCACACCTGAACCAACATATTTTCAGTCTGATATGAAATTGATGACTATGGTAAAGGGGTCGCGTGTGATCACGCAAACTTATGTCAAGCAAAGGCTTGACTGTCTCATTTCACAGCGGTTTTAAGCAGCCTACMCAGACTGGGAAAGACATGTCCCAAGTGAGCTATGTGCTCATGAGGACCCAGCTCATAAATTGAGCCATACATTTTGGCAGGGATATCCATCACCTATGCATTCAAAGCAGGTGGTTTAAGCAGAGAAACAAGTAAAACATGCAGATAGTGGCCCTCAAGGACCAGGATTGCCCACCCCTGCCATAGACTGTATAGTATGTCTTGACCTCTGAACATGACCTGGGATTTAGACCCAGAACAAGACCAGTCAAGAGTTGATCATGGAATATGTTGTGGCAGGGCGACTGTGGCAGAATGACTAGGAGAGTCAGACTATGACTGATTTCTTGTTCCAGCCCCTGTTCCAGCCGTCACAATCATGTCCTTGAGCAAGACACTTCACCCGCCTTGCCTGCTGGTGGTGGTCAGAGTGGTGCCGGTGCATAACAGCCCCACCTCTTCATGGGGACTACATAAGTTCAAGCCATTTACCATTTCTTGTCAAAGTAACTTTCTCTTGTGCTTTTTCTACAGATGGACTTTAGATGAATACTGTTTTTGCTGCAATAATCCATTCACCCATTCTGTTTGCCAACTGAAGAGCCATTTGCTGTCTTCTCACAGGTTGGGATTCCCCATGATGGTGATGACATGCATAATTGCCATGTGCTACCTGCTGGCCACCCACGTTGGATTGGGGTGGAACATGTAAAACACGACGTTCTGTGGTCTTCTACAAGAATTTCAGCTGCCTGTAAATGATGAGACATGACTGATCAAAMTATAAACAGTACAAGAAGCTCTGTATGGATGGGAAATGGATGGAAGGTACCTTTACAGTATGTAAAATGTGGGCCATCGGGCATCAGATTTACTGGAAACCTTGAACAAAAATCTTGATACTGAAAAGGGTTTTTTTGGGCTCAAAATGAATCAACCTTATAACTGTGTACATGGTGCTACAGCTTCATCTAATTAACAAACTGATATTTGAAAGAAACACCCAGTGAAAGGGATTTTATAAAAAAAAATGTTAATATTTCTCTGTTGGATTCCTTCATTGCAAAAGCAAAGTTTATATAAATGATTGAAAGTGTTGCAATTTACAGCACTTTAAGCAATCACTGATTGAGATGGATGTATTTACTGTAGAGGTAGTGATTATTAAAAATGTGCTGTACAATGAACAGATATCACATTTTTAACTTGTCAAGTCAAAGTGTTTTCTGTATTTATTGTATGGCTCAACCACCTGAACATCTATGTTTGATAAATAAATCTTTCAGACACAGATGAAGAATAAAGAGTGTCCTGCCTCTGGGTTTGATTCACTTCGTGTGATTATTCCTAGCAAGGGATCAAGGGCGAAAATCCCATCTCATTATTGGGGGGGGTCATAAACAGGGAAATTTTTAGGAGCAATTTTTGGGGGGGGTCCACCTAAGTTACAGTCTAATGTAAAATGAAATTAAATGAACCATTATTTAGTTGATCAAGTTCTGTAGTCCAGTTTCAAAAACTAAGACACATCAAACTAATTTCTGCAACCAAACAGCAACAATTACTACATCTTTTTTAACACTTTAACACCCGGGTCACACGGTCGTGTAGCTTAGGCTACAATATGAGCTTATTTTCCAAAAATGAATCACCCTATAAACTATAAAAAGGGGTTTATAATAGCACGGAAAAACAGCACACCTGTCCCACAAAACCCAACACGCACAATGCAACACATTTACACACACACACACACACACACACACACACACACACACACACACACACACACACACACACACACACACACACACACACACAGTCCTGCTTTTGAGTCAGTCACCTTACTAACAAAAAAGAAAGAAACAAATCTGTCAAATGTTATTTAGTAGCTGCAGTTTGCAATAATGCCTCTTTTCTTTCTTTATTTGTGACCCATCATATCGAAATGAGGATTAAGTCAAATTTGGTCAAGATGACCTAATAACACTTTAAAGTTCTTGGCTTTAAAGGCTACATTTTGATGCCTGGATCATTCTGATATAATTAAATCCATATGTATGACTTAATTTGTCTTGTTACTTGTCTGGTAACTCAAGTTACCAGAGGTATGCATCATAGATACCATGTTCTGCTTCTTTATGACAGTTTCAGTGTCCTTCAGTCATTTTGAGTCAGTCAC
>NW_013952731.1:362403-364378 GCF_001266775.1 Austrofundulus limnaeus
GGACCAGTTTGACAAGCCGTCCTCCACCTCTTTAAGCTCTGTTTAACGTGGTCCAGATCTGCGCGCAGTTGCATCGTGCCGTTAGCTACCTCCACTCCCACCATTTGAAGCTCTCCTTTAATAACAGTAAACTCTTCAGCCAGAGCCGCTTTTATTTCGGATTTGATCACAGCTGAGAGATCGGTTTTTATAGCGGCAAGRATGTCAGACTTCAAGGAGAGTGCGTCCACCTCGCTTCGGGAGGGAGAGGAGGGCGCCGAAAGTCCGGTTTTAGCTGCAGTTAGCTCCGAGGCGGCGTCGGGCCTAACAGCCGTCGAGCTAGAATGTTTGCCTTTCCTCGAGTTTGTCGCCATTCTTCTATTCTTCCAGGCAAGAATCACTCAGGGGTCGAGTCCGGACGGACCAAATGTTCAAAACAGCAAGGACATTTAGTAGAGAACCAGAAACAGAACAAGTCGGAGCGGGAGCCACGCGACACACGTCTCACTCCTCCGCCATCTTGCCCCGCCTCTGAAAATCTCAAAATTTTACGGCGTTTTTCCTCAGAATCAGGTTTTTTGTTGCTACTGCTCAAAGAAATGCTTCAAAATTTTGTTTTATGATTATATGTCGGATAGTTCATTCAAATGATACATTGATAAGACACTATATTTTGACAAAATGCAATTTTTTGTCAACATTTTAGTCAAAACACTATATTTGCCTATTTCTCCATATACAACTTTTGGATTAATCCTTGTTTCGATGTGATGGGTCACAATTTTTTTTCTGACTTATTTCTGGAGAGAAGGGGGCAGAGATGCAGCTGTCAATCASAACAAGCTGTCGCCACTGTTAAAACAATTATTACCTAAATAAAAACAGTGCAAATAATATGGATTTGATTGAAGCAGACTWTAGTGGTAACTACATCAAAGAAATTAAAATGCATCAAAACAAAAGACTGGAAAAAGGGCGAGCTATAGGTGATATTCAGAGAGAGAGAGTTTTTTTGTTTTGTTTTCTACTTTTTTTTTTCTGAAGCAGGAAACTCAGCGTGAAGCGACACTATTAAAGTGATTCAAGAAAGCCACAGAGAGCTGCCTACAGTCTATGAACACATCTCCAAACCCGACGTATCGGTCAACCAGGTGTAACAGTTACCTGTGGCTGAGAGCTGCTGGCTGAGCTCCTGTGGGAGAGAAGCTGCAGAGGTAAAGGAAGAGAAACCAGCTTTGTCCACGGGAGGAAAGATTCCCAGGCTGTTGGTTACATCCAGGGGACGAGGTGAAGCAACATTTACTTATTTTCTACTCTTTTCACAAAAGTTTAGACGAGCTAACTGTTTAGCTAAAAGTCCGTTCCCTCAAACTTCTGATTTCAAAATAAAATCCACGTGTATTGTGTCTGCATATTCTGCATGCTACATGTTGCCATCTGCTTCCCAAACAGAACGATGCATTGTGACAGTATCTGTTCGTAAATAACGATACTTATAGCTAGGACTTCGACAAATTTTCCTGACTTATTTTGAAAATATGGATGTTGTGTCTGTTCCTTTTCCTGTTGGTACCACATGAACTGTAGCTTGACTCCGGAGCAGCTCCAACCAGCACAATGGACTGAACCATGTTAGGCAGATGGGCGGAGGGAGGGGTGGCTTCTCAAAAGACATAAATGCATTACTGTATTTTGCCTATAAAAAAATAATGTAATAGCTAGGACTTCGACAAATTTTCCTGACTTATTTTGAAAATGTGGATGTTGTGTCTGTTCCTTTTCCTGTTGGCGTCACATGAACTGTAGCTTGACTCCGGAGCAGCTCCGACCCGGCACAATGGACTGAACCATGTTAGGCAGATGAGAGGGGTGGGGGGGGGACAACTATTTTCAAAAGACATAAATGCATTATTTAGCCCAGTGGTTCCCAAACTTTTCAGCTTTTGACCCAAAAAAAAACCAGCAGCAGAGACCTGAGACCCCAGCTGTTGATGGT
>NW_013952731.1:364388-366230 GCF_001266775.1 Austrofundulus limnaeus
CAGCATATCCCTACAGGTCAGATGGGTCAAAAAAATCGGATTTGGGTCAGATGGGTCAAAATAATCGGATTTGGGTCAGATGGGTCAAAAAAATCGGATTTGGGTCAGATTTGCCTGCAGTGTGAACGTAGCCTAATACTAGGAGCAAGTGTGTAATTAGGATACCTCCCAGTATCATGTTATAACAGGGTTATAATGTCAATATAACAGTCGACGCAGAATTTTAATGTTGACACATCATATTATTTATCCACGTAAATGTTCATTTGTAACTGCAATGCAATCCATGAACTGTTGGAGGCGGAATTGCTTCTATTGTCTGCGGTTGGTTTGTTTACAAATGAAGAAGTACATAGCAAACCACAAAAGAAGATGTGGGCAAATCAAAAACGCGATAAGTGCGGAACAGAGAGACAATCAGGTCTGTTGTGGAAAATATTCCACCAGGCCGAAAATATGTGAATAAACAAAGTGAAACTGCGTGGTCTGGTCTCAGATTATTTAATAGAAATGCATATATGCAAGAGATGATTGGAACCGGGCAGATCAGGGCGTCTGTCAAGTTTGCACTGACTCAGAAACAGGAAACAGACAATTATATACTTCCTGGCAGAGTCCTGTTAACAAATAAGAGCCTGACACAAATGGTGTGAAGATATCAAGGACCAATCAAAGAACTACAAGTTATATAGATTATGAAATGAGAACAAGATTTCAAATGTACAGACAGCATCGTTAAGAATCACGAGAACAGAACATGCACTGGGCAGTTATCAAAAGATACAAAGATAGTTATCAAGAGAAACAGAACAGGAACATGTCAAGGAAATGTAAAGTCATCWGGAGAAATACAACACTTCCACTACAGCGTCAAAGAGGAAAAAAACAGGACTTAAACTTTCCAAAGCTGGAAACATTTTACTGAAAATAAACCAAAGAAGTAACGTGGTCTGCCACATCCAGCAAAATTTCTGTCAGGATGGATTATTATTCATTATTATTCATTAAATTTCCTTGAAGAATTTTCTCTGCCACAGCATGCTTCTATTATTCAAGAAAGATTTAAAAGTGCTCTGGCTTCTGTAATTAAGAAATAAAACAAGGAAGATATTTACTTTAAAGTTGGAGTCCACACAAAAGAATGTGGCGTAGATCCCAAAGAAATATTTTTCTTTTATCGTTTACTGAAAAAAATCATGACCAAATTAGGTACCTACTTATTTAGAACAGATTATATGGGAGAAATAAATGACCACACAGAGCAGTGCATGCTTATCAGTTCACTTCTAGTTATTATTCTTAGAAAGCATAGCTCTCCTGGAAGTCATGAGGTGCTGAACAAGCTCCGGTGTGATTCATGATGCGGTGATCAGGACTGTGGACGTAAGAGGTTTTAGTCTTTGCAATTCCTCAAAAAGTTTCAGTTAAACTCTATTTAAAAAGCACCAAATCACTTTAAAAACCTTCTCAGGTTCTTTGCACAAAAACTTTCACAGCATTAGAAAAGCCTTTGCTGGCATTGCTGGAGACTTTTTAAAGCACATTTGTCAAAATCAAGGCCCGCAGGCCAAATCTGGCCTTTGTTAACTTTTTTTCTGGCCCCAAAGGGGAGATTTAAAAAGTAAAATGGGTTCATTCTTCTCATGATTTTGGTGTGGAGAGAACAGAGAATCAACTTTAATTATCTTTTTCTGTCTTCTCTTCTTAGTTTCAAGTCAAATAATTGGATTTTTAGTGAGACTTTTCTTTTAACTGAAATTTTCCACGTTTTGCTGTATCGCTTAGGGTAATTTGCATACGCATTTGTGCCTTAATGTGAACATATAGCTTATTATAAATTTC
>NW_013952731.1:366631-367619 GCF_001266775.1 Austrofundulus limnaeus
GAACGAGTTTTAAATGTTATTTTAATTTATCATAAAGAGCTACAAATTTCATTCACAATTTCATAAAAAACAAGGTTCTTGATTTGCTAAACTTATTTAGACAAGACAGTATTAAAAATGTAAAGCCTCTAGGAAATAAATCCACTGGACTGTCCATGAAGATGTTTAAAACAGTCCTGGAAGTCCACACTCAGCAGCCTGCTCTGACCAGAAGTGCAAGCCACAAACTGCCTGTACACTGCATGTGGAACTGCCTGTTGTCTTCAGCATCATCTAGAAGCTCAGCTACAGATCCTCCTGGCCAGAAACAAGACTCCTGCCACTCCAGAATATATGGTTTGATGAGTGGAAGGTAGGGTTGAGATGCTGATGTCCTCTGTTAAGGTTATCAGAAGCTGAACCCACGCTGCTGCATCCCCACGTGACCTGCGTGATTCTTCAGCACAGCTTCCCTRTCCRTCAGCTGGTAGATGATGRTTRACTGTCAAAATCTAGCTGCATAGCATAAAGATAAAATGTCACTGTGCAAAGCAAGAGCTGAAAAATACTAATACACAGCCATGTCATGTTGCTGGAATCCAAAATTAATCTGCAGCTATGGTGTTATGTTAGCTTGATAGCTATATGTAACTTATGGAAAGAGTGCAACATAATTTACATGTAACGTYATGACAWAAGGAGCACTTGTGTAGATAAAGCGTGGGCAAGACATGATAGTTAAAGTGTAACTTACCCCAAAATAAACTTTTTTTAACAAATAAACTGTCCAAATTGTGTCTTAAGGGTAATACCTTGCTATTTTTGACATAAATTTAACATTTTCGTCTAAAATAGTTTAAATCGCCAATATTTGGTCAAAATCGGCTTGGTGCTGCCATCTAGGGGTTTAAAAAAAGACTACCACGTGTGAAGTACTTTGTGACGTGCTGTACTGTGTGACGTGTCACAGTACTGTGCTCAGTATAAAAGCCTCTCTGCAGAGACACGC
>NW_013952731.1:370741-373621 GCF_001266775.1 Austrofundulus limnaeus
GTATCGGCGAGTACCTAAACTGAAGTACTCGTACTTGTACTCAGTCTTGAAAAAACTGGTATCAGGACACCCCTAATCTCGACCCTTGAACGCATCTCTGGACCAACGACTCAGTCATCTCCTTCAAACCTGGTAACTTCCTCTGACCACCTGTGTATGACCCTTGCCTCGTTTCTGACCTCGAGTAAGTCCAGCGATATTATCGCTCCTCTTGACAACACAGCCCGGAACCAAAACACATYAGCTGTTGTTTCAACCCGGACTGAAAGGTTGGTGACTCTCTTTACTTTTACAAATATTGTGTTCACGACTCAACCTAAAGCCAAAGCTTCTGTGTCCAGAAGTGATGACCCCGGAGTCCGGTCCCAACCTTCCAGCCAAAATTACTAACAAACTTGTTTAAACTTTGATTTTTTACGGCATTTATTCAGAGCTCAGAATACAAACCGTAACAAGCAGGACAAAGAACCAAACACGTGCTATATTTATACTGTGGTTTCTATGAACTACRAACTTCTGAAGGATCTAGTTTATTTAATTAGGTACTACCATTTATATTATATACTGTATATTTGTGGGGTGGTGTTAGAGAATCCTGATCCATACTCCTTACCGGTAATACATTATTGGTGGCGGTAATACACCATTAAGTTTTTGTCAGCTGCCAATAAATGCCACAAGAAGACTAACCAAACACAACACTAATGGGTAAAAATGACAAAATAACCACAAAAACTCATTCCAACTTAAGAAAACACAGATTGTGATACATCCTGGTCCATCCTGGTTTGCCTCACATGTGAGGTAAGTTTGGATTATCGTTAGCACTATCTACAGAAATGTTCTTTGAGTTTTTATTCTGAATACAGAAACATAATGGGTAAAAAATTTGGTGAAATCCTCCTGTTCATTTGTTGTGATGTTAGTTCAACACTGACTGAAGTCTCTCATCCCCAGCTGCTTTCAAAACAAACTGCTGCATTTTCTCAGAATAAATTTAAATGAAACTAAATTAAACTTTTAATTTGAATAATTAACAGCCTAAAAAAAGAAATGAGCATATCTGACAGGGCTAATGTTTTATAGAATTAAACTCATGAAATGACAGGAAATTACAAAGCTGCAGCCGTTTTCAGTTTCTTCAATTCATTCTCATTTATTAGATTTGGAGATAAGATGGCAGACCTAAATGTAATAGCAAGGCACATTCATTTGCAGGACATAATCACAGATTATATAAAGTTTTATTGTATTTAAGGATGAAGAGAATAAAAAGCTCAATTATGACTGTGGGAACAGTGTGTGTACATGATAAGGTCAGACACACAACAATGAAATCCTTCAAAGCAGAAAGGATCTTCAGGGGACCTCCAGGTGCAGTGACTGAGAACAGCATGAAAATGAAGACCATGGAGGGTCAGGACTCTGCAGGTCATCATTCAAACCAAAGGTTTAAGCTGCTGCTTTGATGGATAGTTTAGTTTAAGCAGAAAAGATGCAATCAGACACATCACTTGGAGTCTTTTAGCTGGAGCCAAAAACTTCACCGAGAAACTCACTGAAGTTATTTGTGATAATTATCTGTCCCTGCCATTCAAACAAGAACAAATACAGGCCTTTAATTTTCCTTTAAAGCAACAGACAAGATGTTTCAGAGTCTCTTTGTGCTAGGACTGAAGTTGTGATCACTGCTGATCAGAACTCACTTGTTTTGTGCCGTTCTGCCCCCTCATAACAGATCATTTGCATATCTATGACAGAAATGTATTAAACTCTTGATGGCTTATTGTTTCTAGACGTGCACAAGATGATGGGAAATAAGGCTGCATGGAATCGACTTAATTGGATTTCTTATCTTTGCATTTGGTTTGATGAAAGAGACTAAGGGTGTGAGTGTTGAGTCATGTGGAGTTTAAACTTCTACAAATGTTTTCAGTACATTTTGTTGTCGGGGTCATTCAGTCAAATTATATTAATTTATCTACAAGGAGGGACAGAATTTAAAAGCTGCAAAGCAGTTATATGCTCATACTAAGCTAACTGTATTTAACTGTATTTACAAAAGTCAAATTGTAAAGTTATTTTAAACTAATGAAACATACAAAATGTTAAATAAAGTACAAGTTTTCAGCTCTACTTACTGTTTTAAAAGAGTTCCTGTAAAATACAAGTGTTAGCTTATGTTATATGGTAGCATACAAGGACACGTTTGATTACCAAGACCTATAGCACATCTGACTGCAGCAATCAATTTCTGAGATAACACTGGTCTTCTTTGATATTCTTTCTACATGACTACCTTCTGTTGGAAAACCTCGACTTTGATCCAATATGGCAGCTTTCAAGATGGCAGCCATGTGGATGTGTGTTGCAGGTGATCTAAGAATGCCGTGAAAAGTTTTCCAGACTGCCCTGTTGAAATGAGGAATTTGTGAGTGCTACTAGCTGTCACCTTAAAGAGTTTGGAGAGTTTGGCCATAAAATAAAATTGAAGGTTTTTGTCTAAATGACTAATTTTACTGGTTATAACATCCACTTTATTTTGATATTGTTGAAAATTTGAGAAATGTTTTGTTTGTTGTTGAAACCGTTTTGCAATATAAAAAAACATTATTTTGTACTTCTGAATACAAGTACCTATACCTACAAGTAACTGAACAGAACATATATGGGAATTTCTACTGTGCTGTACTTCTTTCTGTAGCTAATATTGAAAATACTTTGTAAACAAAACATATTTTCACTTGTATTTAATAAGATGAAAATTCACCATCTGTATAAGTAATGGAAAAAATAGTTTTAACTGTTAACTGTTAAAAACAAAGGTAGATTAGCTTTTTTCAATTATCTGCTTTGCTTGTTTTTTTCATTGTTTACGTT